>NW_027187419.1:83644479-83679013 GCF_028583685.1 Petaurus breviceps papuanus | reverse complement strand
GAGAGAGACAGAGACAGAGAGACAGAGACAGAGAGACAGACAGAGACAGAGAGACAGACAGAGATAGAGAGAGAGACAGAGACAGAGAGAGAGAGACAGAGAGACAGACAGAGAGAGACAGACAGAGACAGAGAGAGACAGAGACAGAGAGACAGAGAGACAGACAGACAGAGATAGAGAGAGAGAGACGGAGACAGAGACAGAGCGACAGAGAGAGACAGAGAGAGAGAGAGACAGAGAGAGAGAGAGAGAGAGAGAAACTCATGCTCGAGTTCACACACAGGTACACAGGTATCACTCATTATTTTAACTAATATTTTCTAACTCCAAATCCATTTTTCTTTACACTAATGCACCACGATTATTTTATGGAACTCGTGAGCATTTGCTTAGAGGCATGTAAGTTACCTTGATTCTTTATACTTTTCTGAGATGTGATGGTGGGAGTGGAGGTGGGGAAGACACAGTAGCTGTGCCCTATACCCCCTGAAAACTACCTAATGATCTGGTATAATGGGAATTGGTCCAGCCATAATCTAAAGATACTCTGATCCCTTGAATTTAATACTACCCTTTAAGTTTAAACAAGCCTCCTCTGATCTGGATTGATCCAAAGGAGTTTGTGCTCATGAGAGAGCTGTGTCATCTGCTTTTCATAGTCATCACATTTTGCCAAATATTCAGGACATTGATGTTGAAATGAAACTTTGTGATGCTTGTTAGATGTTTGCAGGGACATAAAAATTAAGTCCCATTATCATCGGCCCTTCCCTGGGTTGATGTTTCTCTATCCGTTTTCTAATAGCCTGGCATCAAAAAAGAGAAGCAAGTTAGATTTTTAAGTATATGGTCTCATGATCCTGTTTTTAACTATTGATTACTGTCTTGAAATCCTTAATATGAAATTAATCTGCTTTGTAGATTTCTAAGATAGGTTTTGTTATTCTTCATTTTATCCCCTGCTCAAGATTTTTGTTACATTAATCAACTTTTCAGGCTTTAGTACAAATTGGTTAAAGATTACTAATTTGCTTCTGCATTATTTAGCTTTGTTGTATATTCTAATTAGCACCATTTTCTGTTCTGTTAGGTCTCCATTGTGGCCCAAGTTGATCATGTTAGAATGATGGCAGATACGTTGGCATCAAAGGCTAAAATGGGAATTGGAACTGAAGAAGAATTTGTTCTTCATAAGCCACTCTTCAAATTGAATACATATACAGAACCCCAGGTCATTGTTATGTTTGGTGGATTGTGATTTAAGAAAATTAGAATGAGCAGGGTACATAACTCTGCTGCTTATGATTGTGATTAGAATCAAACTAGCCTGGGATAGTTGGGGCTCTGTTCAAGATACTTTTATGTTGAAGGGAAGCAATATGCCCACTTCCCCCTAACCCCACCACCTTTCTCACTTCCTAATTCTTTATTACCCACTCAGGGGTGCTGTGACCTGAGGTCCATGTCCTTCCTGTCCCTATGCCCAACCACCTTCCATCCCTTGTAGTGCAGTAGAGAGTTCCATCTTCTCTCTCCGGAACATAGGTTTGGGGGTATGTGTTGGGGGAGAAGCTGGTCACCATGGATAAGCTAAAAAGATTGACCCCTAAGAGAAAATTCAGGGTGGCATACTATTTCTCTCCCATTCCTTCACCTCAAGTAGTGCAGTCAGCTATCACTACACATTCCCTATCTTCCTCTGCCTCCGTTTCCATTACACTCTTCCTGTCTTTCTAGCCTTCTCATACCTTACTCTGCTCCATGTCGAACTGGCCGACTTATAGTTCCTCCAGTTTGAAACTCTATCTTCAATCTCTGTGCCTTTGAACTTGCTGTCTCTGATGCCTGGAATGCTCTTCCCCCTCACCTCTGCCTCTTAGATTCCTTGGCTTCCTTCAAGACTCAACTTCATTTCCAACTTTTGCAGGAGGTCTTTCCTAGGCTTTCCACCCCCAGGCAGCTAATACATATTAGTATTACCCTTCAGACCACCTTCATCTGCTCTGTATGTGTTGTATGTGCATGTATGTATGTATCTATCACAACATACATGCATGTATCCATGTAGGTATATGCCTACATACATATGCATATGTGTATGAGTCTGTGCACACATATGTATGTAGTTATTTGCATATTATGTCCCCTTTTAAAAATTAACTTTTTGCTTTTATCTGTATCTGAAGTTCTTAGTACTAGTCCTAAGTACTAAACTTAGTACAGTTCTTGGTATGTAGTAATAGCTGTATAATTCCTTGTTGACTGATTATCTGACCCTATAGAAACCACCCCTGACTCAGCTACTTAGTAGCTGTCTGACCTTAGGAAAGTCATTCTCCTCTTTACCTCTGGTTTCTCCATCTGGCTCTAAATTTATGATCCCAATTCTCTTCTGCTCACCTTCCTTCCATCTCTGTGGTGCTCACTGAAACCTTGCTTTTTCTTGAAAGCAGCTCATGTCTTGACATCCAATCCCAGCTGTGCCTTCTCCCACAGAACACAAATTGATGGCAGAAGCTGGCATATTTCTTGTCCCCTATTGCCACTTTAGGTCCTCTCTAGTCCACTATCACTCAGCAACTACATCTAGTCCTTTAAAAACCATTCTTTCTGTCCAGATCCTTGTTGCTATCAAGTATGGACTCCAGGTAGTTTCCTCTCCTATTTGATAAGTTCAGTAGCTGGATCACAATCTTTTTCCTGACCCTGTCTCATTACTTTTTCAAATAACCTTGTTTCCCACCTCTTCAGCCTTTTCAACACTCATGACCTCTGTCACACATTTACCTCAGCCAAGCACATATTTTATACCTTAGATTCAATCCTCCCTGCAAATGAACTTACCCCAGTTGTTAGGAATCCTATTCAGGTCTCTGAAGAAGAGAAAGTATCTTATGCTGTAAATTGTGTTTGGGAATTTGAATAGTGTAGTTTGAACCATCTTTGCAGTCAATATGTAATACCTAATTAGTGTATATTATTTCATAATAATGCTAGTTAATAGAAAATATTTCAATAGTTAATACTCAAACCATTTACTTAAAGTTATTTTCAAATCTATCACTTTTTTTTTTTACCTTTGTGAATGTAAAAAAGAATATATCTTTCAAATTCCCCTTGTAGGGACAATTTTATACTTACATTTGGTTGTTTAATATACCTATACTGCACCAAAGAAGTTCCTTTTTGTTCAATTTTCTCACAATTTGGAAATTACTTTTAAATCCTTATAATCCTTTAAAAGGAACCACTGATGAAGCTTTCCTACATCTTTTTTTTCTATTTTTGACTACATATTTTTTTTTACTATTTTGACTATTATCAATACCCAAATTAACTACAAAAGACATATGAAGAAGATGTTATCTGCATCCAGAGAAAGAACTGATTATATATATACATATATATATATACATATATAATATGAGAGAGAGAGAGAGAGAGTGAGAGAGAATGGTTTTGCATGCACACAAACACATTTGTGTTTAATGGTAGCCATCTCTAGGGTTGGTGGAGAAGAGAAAAAAAGAAATGTACAAGATAACTTTATTATATATTTTAAAAGAATAGCAAGTTGTACACAATAGATTTACATTCTTATATGCAATAGTCTTTTAAACTTTATACTATGTTAGGGAAATGCTTGTTTTATTCCATAAATTAAAAACAAAATAAATTTTAAAAAGAATTCAATTATACAGGAGAAATTTTATGCCTAAGAAATATTGGTTAGAATAACAAAAAAGAGAGTACCTACTCTTGAGAATCTTATAATCTAATAGGGTTAAAGAAGACCAACACTATATATAAATGTGAAAATGTAAAGGCTTTGAGTTTCTGTCAAAGAAGGATCGTTTGAAGGAACTGGGCATGTTTAGCCTGAAGAAGAGAAGGAGGAGGAACACACCACCTCTCTAGGCAATCCATTTAACTATTGAACAGCTATAATATTATTGTTCATGATCCTGAAATCAAGCCAAAATTGACCTCTTTGCAGCTTCTGTCCATTACTCATGATTCTGTCCTCCAATCTTTCCTCCAAATGACAGCTCCAGTTTAGCTGGAGACCCTTTGTCAGGTAAATAAAACTGATCATTCCTTTCATTTGTGGGTTGGACTAGTTAGTAGCTGAAGACCTTTCCACCTTTCAATTTCTGTGGTTCTGTAAACCACACACATGTGCAAAACATACATATCTGGCTCTTGTGAATGGATAAATATCTTTGAAAAATTGTTGGTATACAAGAATATCTTAAACCCTGCCTCAATTTTTTTCAACAACTGCATTTAACCTGTTACAAACCCTTCTAATTCCTTAAAGAAAAAAAAGAGGAAAACTCTTATCCATGTTCTTTTTTATAGGATTAGAACATTTAAAAAAAAAAAACCAAAACCAAGCCAGCTTTCTTTCCCAAACCAGTTCTACCTGACTTTCTGTTAATGGCATACCATTTGCCTACTTATGATGGCTATCTCATGGTTCAGTCTTCTATGACAGCTCCCCTTCCTTCTCAAACTACCCTAATTTAATCCTTCTAATTTTAGTCACCTAATCGAATATTCAGTAATAGTAATAGCTGACATTTGTAGCATGCTTTAAGGTTTGCAAATCACATAATCCTCACAATAATCCTGGGGAGGTAAGTGCTATTATCCTGATTTTACAGATGAGAATACTGAGGCAAACAGCAACTAAGTGATTTATGCCCCGAGTCGCAGAGCTAATATGTCTGAGTCAGGATTTGAACTCAGGTCTTCCTGACTCCCAAGTCCAATGCTTTATCCTTTGCTCCTTCCAGCAGCTTCTACTCAAATGATCTGTAATCTCTCTGACAATAGATATTAAAACACCTTCATATCTACTTACTCAATTCTGTTGTCCTTGTCTTCCAATGAGTTTGTCATAGGCAGGCCAACCAAGATAAATGGTTGGGGCCCCCATAGTTTTTCCTTGATATTAGGAAGATCCTAATGAAGCACAAGGGATGTCCACTTGTTATCTCTTGTTTTTACCACATGACCAACCCATCTTTTTGCTCAAACATTTCTTCTGTAGCATCTTTTACATTGGCTCTCTTTCATAATTTATTGTTTATGTCATGTGTTGCAGTTCACCCGCACTCACCATGTTCCTGTTAACTTCTAAATAAAGCTCATTTTTAGTTCTCTAGAGATTATGTAACTTGCAGCTATACAACAAAACCAGGTGATTGTTGCTATTTTATAGACTGGTTCTTTATTTTAGGGAGCAATTTAGGGTCATTAAAAGAACTGTATAATTTTACAAAAGCAATCCAACCCATCTCTTCTGCCCATTAAATTCCGGGCCCAGCTCAATTTCCATTTGCAGTTTCTGTTTCATGTATACATGTACAAACATGCATGTGTAGACATGTATATTATTATATTATGTATATTATGTTTTTCTTATGAGTAGATATCAATCTGTACATTTGCCATTCTTCATCCACTTAGTTGTTCCTAAATAGGCCAAATTCTGAGTGAGTATAGAGGTCATGCAGGAAGCTTTTTGATGTTCTAAGATGTGATATCATCCACAAATAGAAGCATCTGGAGGACCTCACTATCTTAATAGGAAATCCCCCTTCAACTTGGACTCATAAGTATCAATATTAGAGTAGTTCTAGTTATCACTTACTTCCTTGTATTTTAATTACATGTGCATGAATTTTTTTTTCTCTTACTAGAATAAAAGCTCCTTGAGAATAGAGACCATGACTCCTTGTACATTTTATCTGTTCCCGTCATTAGCATGGTGCTTTGTACTTAGTAGGTATTCAGTAAGTGTCTGAATGCTGAACCTTTCATTGAAAAATCAAACATTGGGGGCAGCCAGGTAGCACAGGGAGTAAGAGCACCGGCTCCAGTGTTGGGATGACCTGGAGATCGAATCCTGGGCTCAGATACTTAGCACCCACCCAGAAACACCTGGCCGTGTAACCTTAAGCAAGTTACTTAACCCCAATTGCTTAGGGGTGGCCAGGTGGCTCAGCCAGTAGGAGCACCGGCTCCAGTGTCAGGATGACCTGGGGATCAAATCTGGGCTCACATACTCAGCACCACACCCAGAAATAACTGTCTGTGTAACCTTGAGCAAGTTACTTAACCCCGATTGCTTAAAAAAAAAAAAATCAAACATTTTCCATTGTGCTATATTTTCTGTATTTCTACTGGACAAATGATATTAGTGGTTTAGGTATTTCATATTTAACTAATCATTTCATTTTTGTGTCCCTTTTCTTTAAACTTATGACTGCCTTTTCATTATCTGGGAGGAGTTTGAGGGCACATGAAAGTCCTCATTTGCTAACATCTATATGTGGTCAACTTCTTATTGTATCTCTTGGCACTTAACATTCATAGACTGACTGGAAGAAGAATAGGGTGCAATCAGCTGTAAATGAAAGCACAAAACTGAACTACTCATCTGTCTGTTCCCACTTAGAATCAGATTGATGGAGACATTGCTGGTCCTGCTTAAAATAAGCTCAGCAATTTGTTGGTCAAGTTGTATTGACTTGTTTTCTTTCCAATAGTAATTATTTATTTAAACATGATCTATATATTGTCAAATCATTATGTGAAAATCTATTAAATAAATATTGGTACCTACTTAGATTTGAGTAGAAGGAAATTGGAGCTTGACAATATATTTTTACCTCTGCATGTAAGATGTTGTATAATTTTAGTCAATAGGTTTAGACATAAGGATAAACTGAAGCTAAGAAGGTATTACCCCCATCTCTTTGGCACTTTAACCAATTAACAGTAAATTATTCACATATATTTTTTATAGATCCAATGAGGTAACATATATAAAATGCTTTGCAAACCTTAAAGTACTACTTAAATGGCAGCTTTTTGAAAGTTTGAATTATATTACATGACACTAATATTTTACTTTCAAAAAGCTGCAAATAATTTTATTATGACCTACAATAACATGATTATGTACAAACATTTTGTCTCCTGTAAAGAAAAAGTGTATAACTTTGGAAACTATGACATTCAGTGTTGCTTATTTAATTATGTTACATTTTCTTTCTCCAGATAATTTCTGACCCCAGACTGCGTATTGAGTTAGCGCTTCGAGAAGCTGGACTTCACAGAACACTTTATGCAAAAGAGATCTTACCAAAAATTAATCCTTATAAACTTCCAAGAAGAGACATGGCATCTACTGTCTTTCAGATGTAGACTTCATGTACAAGTCCCATAATATACAAGAAGGAGTCCTCTTTTGATAAAATTCTGCATTTCATATAATAACTATCTTCAAAAGAAACTTAATTTAGTATGGCTTAGATAGTTAATTATTAATATGTGGGGTGATTTCATCTGCAAATGAAATTCTTGTATGATTCTCATAACATATTGAATTGTTCCCCATATTTAAAAAATAAAGTTTTCTTATCAGATTCTTTAAGAGTAGAATTTGTGAAAGATATATATATATATATATGGTATTTAAAATTATAGTTTGAGATGGATATTTTATATGATGAATACAAAATTACTTTGCAAAACAAAATAGCCATTGGAAAGAATTAGATAATATATAGCTGCTGTCAGCTAGCCTTCATTTCCATTTGTTATTTCAGAATTTGACTTTTTAATTATGAAAGCTTCATTATCATTACTACTTCTATTATCCCTTGATTATTATAGGAGGAGACTCAACCTTTCTCTAAATTTAGAAACCAATTTGGCGCATCATGTTTACTGCAAACCAATCATCCAAACAATTTCATTTTGCAAATTATTCCTTACGAATAAATTAGAAATTAGAAATAGCATTTCAACTAGAGGAATCTTTATTTTAACATAGAAAAATCTGTTGAAATAGATGGAATAATAAAAAATTAACAATGTTTCGAACTCTGAGATTTCTAAATTATATGCCCTCTATCTCAATGGTTCTGTAGGGAAACATAGCAACTAAAAACATTACAATTTTGTGACTTCATTTCTAGGAAACAACCAGATTTCTGTTGTTGGAATAACAAAGCATTGTTGTCAAGTGATATCGTAGGTGTGTGGGTGGTGGCAACACCCATGAGAACTGATAGGAGCCAGAGCCAAGATGGAAGAGTAAAGGGAGCATTCTAGCCAAACTCTCCCAACGTCCTTCTCCAAACAACTTAAAAATAACCCTTCCAGTAGAAATTTAAAGTTGTATAACCAACAAAAAGTCAGAGTGAGACATTTTGCTAGCCCAGGATTGGGGCTGACCAGGAGTTATAGTATAGTAGAGATACCAGTGGTGGGCCTTGGAGCCAGCAGCAACAGGAGCAATAGTAGTACCAGGAGCTTTCACCACCCAGAGATAGAAAAGGGATTGGATACCCAGTCAGAAAGAGCTTACAAGGGACTCCTGTGCTAGCACCTGGCACAGGACCAAGTTCCCTTTGGCATTTCTGTTCCTTATTACCCAGTTCTGCATCACAGAGGTATGCTGGTGCTTGTAGTTGCAAGGAAGCAGGACCTACCTGGATAAGGCTCATAGTGTAGACCAGAAGATCAGTGACCATACCTTTCCCAGATCATACCACCTTGGAAGTACCAAAACCTGATAGACTCCTAGAACTAGCTGTGAAAACAGCAGTGCAAAAGAGCATTAAGCTTTGGACAGAGGTGAGCCCAACTCCGAAGTCTGAAGTCAAGAAATAAGCTGGATAAATGAGCAAATATCAACAACAAAAGAACCTGACTATAAAAAGCTACTGTGGTGACAGGGAAGCTCAAGACACAAACTCAGGAGCCAGTGACATAGAAAACATCTATAAGCAAAACCTCAAAGAAAAAAAATGCAGATTGAACACAAGCCCAACAAGAATTCCTAGAAGAGCTAAAGAAAGAAACAAAGAGTGACAAAAAATATTTTTAAAATCAGATAAGAACAACAAAGGAAAAATTTGGAGAAGAAATGAGAGCAATGCCAGAAAGTTCTGAAGACATAATTAACAGACCCAAAAAGTACTGAAGAAAATAGCTTCTTAAAAAAACAAAATTCATCAAAGAGGAAAGAAAAAGAAAATAACTCCTTAAGAAGCAGAATTGTCCAAATGGTTTAAAACAAAAGTTACAGAATGATACTGATGATGAAAAGAATTCTTTAAAAATTAGAATTAATTACATGGAAGCTAATGACTTCCTGCAACCTCAAGAAAAAAATTAAAAAAGTCAAAATAATTGGGGGGGGGAGAGGAGTGAACCTGTTAGCTTTGGGATAAAAATGAAAAATTGAGTTCAGATTAATTAAAAGCTGCTGTATAAGACTGAGAAACATCCATTTAAAACAAAGATGATTAATAATACTATTTTGTATAGCACCTTTCTTCTTTTCAGAGAGCTTCAAAGACTATAAAAGAATGTAACACTTCCAGTTGAAACAGGTCTGCGCATCCCCCAAATCAGAGAGAATATTATAAATATAGTTAGCATAGAATATAAATGTTGTTGTGGATGATAGGATAGCCATTTAGATCTCAACTTGGCTCCCTATAAAACTATTATTACATAATGTAGTCTTTCCCATCACAACAGCCTATGAATGTTTATGCTACTCCAACCAGTTGGGCAAAGTGACAGGTTCTGAAACACTGCCATTATAGTTCTCTTGTTATCCTGCGTTAATTCTCTAGGAATATGATTTCTTCAGAGGCGAATTCTACAATATCCAAGCAAAAGCCCTCTTTTGATAAATTCTGTATTTTACATAAACTACTCTTGAAATTTGTTAAATGTTTCTTTTTTAACATTTTAATACCTTTATGAATTCCTCTCTCTTTGCTTATGAGCTCCTTTATTCTTGTTTTGTCCTCTATTGTGAACTTTTCTTTCCATTTTATTTGAGTCTAATTTGTTTAGACATATAATCTGTTATAGGCTTATATTTAAGTGATCAGATTCTAGACCCTGCCTATTAGGTAGAAAACCCATTTCAGTACATTCATGAATATTATTTGTGGTAAAGTGGTAGTGGAATTGTTTATTCTTCTTTTCCTTTTATTTTTCATAGTTTACATAGATATGTCCATATTATTAGCACCACATATGCTTAAATCCTCCAATATTTATAAATGTTTTCTATCAACAATTATTAGTCTCCTTTGTAAATATGTTCATTTGAATGTGACTTTGAAATGTTTACCAAAACCCTATAATGAAAACAAAATGCTCAATTACTACTGAAATAAAATATAAATTCATTTTGTTGTAGGGAGATTATCCAGTAAATAACATTATCTTTTTGAGTTCCCTGATCTAGAGTAAAAATGCCTGGTAGGTATACTAGATGAGAGACACTGGAATTTGGTAAAGTACATTACAACCTTATGTATTCAGATAGTATAGGACCCATCCATCTACACACCCAAAATCCAGGTAATCAGAAAAGACCTTCTGCAACAAATGTATCTATGTAGAGTACAATTTATATTTAAATATAGTTGGCAACACCAACCAATTGAATTCTTATGTATACTTCTAGGCTATTTTACTTTCTTGACTTTCATAGGTAATAAGGATGATAATAAGGTCATTGAAGAGAAAAATCAATCAATATTCATTGAGAATCAATGATTTGCAAGGCACCATTAAAGACGTCAGTCACTTATCCCCAATTATTCATGACTGGTTGGGTAGAGAAGACAAATACACATAAAATTGTGGAATATAAAAGTCAAGTGATGGTACAGACATTAACTACTTACAGAAATTCAGAAGACAGAAGGATTATTGTGGTCTAAGATATTCCAAAAACCTTTGTTGAGAAAATGAAAATTTAGTAGGGACTTGAAGACTAGGTAAAGGTGAAAAAGACACCATTCCAGAAAGGACAGTAGGTTGAGCAAAGATATGGATGTAGGAAAGCACAATGTTTAGCTAGGTGGAACAGTGGGTAGAACACTGGGTCTGAAGTTGGGAGTTTGAATCTTGCCTTGGATACTACTTAGCTGTGTGACCCTAGGCAAGTCACTTAACCTCAGTTTCCCTATCTATAAATCTATAAAAGTTGTTTGGAAAACCAAATGAGATGATGATTATAAAAGTGCTTAACATAGTGCCTGGAACATAATGAGCAATGTAAATGTAAGCTATTATTATGAGTGATCAAGAGAAAAGGAGTAGAGCTAAAGAATAAGGTTGGGTTAGAAAATAATAGTAAATATTAATAGAAAAGTATGTGGAATGATTTTGCTGGAGAATGGTAGAAGACCTTGAGTGCTAGGCTAAAAAGTCTGAACTTTATCCTTTTGTAAAGCCAAGCACGAGCAGCTTTCCAGAGGACTGCTGTTATGAACAGCTTCAAGGTTATGATTACATAATATAGTGAACTCTCTATTTATTCAGTAATAAACTAAGTAATTATTCAGTAATAAACATTGACAGAAACCGAAGTACATCATTCACAATGTTATGACATAAGTTATCACTAAAAGTGGCCGCATAGTTTTCACCACAGTGGCCACATAGTTTTAAACAAAAGATATCATTCAGTAAGTCCTTAACTCAATCACCCTTAAGGAGCAGGCCTCCTCATAATCTTCTCAGTCAGCATTAAGTACCCAAGAAGAGGTCTTTTCATCTTGACTCAAGGCTGGCTCTCATCTTCCATGATTCCTCTTCTATGGTCCCAGTTCCTGCCCAAATCTACCCAACTGTCACCTGGATTCAAAGGCAGGAAGCTTTCAGCTCCTTTTCCAGCTCCTTATGCAGTTCCTGTTCCATATTGAAGCTCACAGTGTCCAGTCTACCTCAAGTCCTTCACAGTTCCTGTTTCTGGGAAGACAAAGCTTAGCAGAGCCAAAACAACAATCATGCACATTGCCGGCACCATCATCAATTCCCTATCTACCTGTGAAATCAACAGAAACCCACAAACAAGGTCCAAGAGGTCAGCACAAATCATCAGTAAAGTCCCAGGACCTCCAAAACCCTCCTCCAGGACTTCTGTAAACAGACAAACAGAAAGTCCTCTTTCAGGGCTTCCAGTAATGTCCCAGGGCTTATGGACAAAGTATCACAAACAAAAATTAACACAGAAAGAATAGATAAACATAAGAGTGCCAGGATATCACAAGTTTTCTCCTTTTCAACTCTTCTGCCACAAGAGTTCTCAGTTCTGCTCTCTCCTAGCTTGGGCTTCTCCTTATATATGGTTATTATCTCCTCCCCTTCCTGTTGAATCAGTGATGGGTTCACAAGTTCTTCGGTTCACAAGTTGTGGGATTCCCAAGTTCTGTTTCTTAACAGACTTGATAGAGTCATGGGCAAGGCTTAAAAGAAATTTGAACTGAAAAAAGGTGTTAAGTACTTCTTTGCTTGCCATTACATTCCCATTGGGCAAAGGGAAAGCTAGTGAATGTTTTTTAATCAGCAATAATGAAGATGATATTTTAGAGATATCAGACTGGTGACAGGATTTTTTGGAGAAGGAGAGATTGGAGGCAAGGAGGGGGGTTAGAAAATAATTACAAAAATTCAGATGTGAAGAAGATGATTGAAATCTGATTCTTTTCACTTCTCCTTTTGCCCACCCTTTGCCAAAGTACTATGATTTGGCAGCTCTGTCCCCAAAATATACTTTTGGTAAGTGGAAATGAAAATATTCATACAACTTTGAGCCAAAAGAGATAGTGACCTCCACAGCTTCCTGGCCTAGCATCCTTCTACTTTTTTTTTAAATTTGCCTGCTTAATCTTCACTTGTAGTCTCAGTGTTTCTCCAGATGTTGGGACCAATCCTCTACTTGAGAAGTGAAATTAGAAGAGAAAAGATGGAAATAGCACCTGGGGAATATCATATAAATTAGGGAACCAAATATAATGTAGGGACATGAGTCTGTGGTGTGTCAGCAAGAATGATAGCAGAAGCTTTGAGATTCCTTACTCCACATTTTTATAGAACCCTCCTAAAGCTTACTGAAGCCTGGAGCCACTTAGCAAGACCTGGCATTTGTCATTTTGGAGGATAATGGAAGATGGAAAGTCAACTGGAGAAGGGTGAAAATGTTTATCCTCAGTTCCATAAAGGCCCAATAAGAGATGTTGACTGTGTGTGAAGGGCACATTGCCTATACCTTGAGGTAGGGAAGAACTGAATAGAATCCTATTGCCCTAATTCATCTTGAAGTCAGGGTTTGGAACCTCAGCAGATGCTACTTCTTCAAAGAACTATGACTTTTAAAAAATGCTACCCACCCCTCAACCAAGATTAGGAGGGAAGAAACTTGGGGAAAATTTTTTACAAACAGTGCCACTGACAAAGGCCTCATTTCTAAAATATATAGAGAACTGAGGCAAATCTATAAGGATATCAGTCATTCCCCTATTGATAAATGGTCCAATGGTATGAACAGTAAAGAAATTTTTCTTCAGAGGAAGAAATTAAAGCTATCTATAGTCATATGAAAAAATGCTCAAAATCCTTATTGATTAAAGAAATGCAAATCAAAACAACCCTTAGGTGCCACATCATACCTATAAGATTGGCTAACATGACAAAAGAGGTAAAGTATAAATGGCGGAGAAGATGTGGGAAAATTGGAACACTAATTCATTGTCGGTGGAGTCATGAACTGATCCAACCATTCTGGAGAACAACTTGGAACTATGCCCCAAAAGATATAAAAATGCACATACCCTTTGACCCAGTAATACCACTTTTATGGCTATATCCCAAAGAGATCATAAAAATGGGAAAGGGATACACATGTACAAAAATATTTATAGCAGCTCTTTTTGTGGTGGCCAAGAGCTGGAAACTGAGGGGATACCCATCGATTGGGGAATGGCCGAACAAGTTGTGGTATATGAATGTAATGGAATGCTATTGTGCTATAAGAAATGAAGAACAGGTGGACTTCAGAAAAACCTATAAAGGTGTAAAGCCAAGCACAAGCAGCTTTTCAGAGGACTTTCAAGGTTCTGATTACATAGTATAGTGAACTCTCTATTTATTCAATAACAAATCAGAGCAAAACATTCACAGAAATCAAAATACAGCATTCACCAATGTCACAACTCAACAACTTATCACTAAAATAGCCACAGTTTCCACCAAAGTGGTCACATAGTTTTCAACAAAGTACAATCATTTAGTAACTCAATCATTTTGTAACTCATTCAATCATCCTTAAGGAGGCTCCTTAAGGGATACAAAATACAAAAGCGAAAGTCCTCCACCTATGGGATGCAACAATTTCATGAGGCACTACTCAGTACCTTCTTAAGAGGTAGTGGAAAGTACAAAAGCCATCCACCCCTAGGTACATTACAATTTCATCAGTCGCTACACAGTACCCTATTTCATCAGTCACTACTCAGACAATTTCATCAGTCATTACTCAGTATTCACGGAGAGGTCTTTTCATCTTGACTCGAGGCAGGTAGCTCCTACCTGAATCCACCAAACTGTCACCTGGGTTCAAAGGCAGACAGCTCCCAGCTCCTTGTCCAGTTCTCCATGCAGTTCCTGCTCCACATTGGAGTTCACAGGGTCCAGTCCATCTCAAATCCTTCACAATTTCTGTTGCTGGGAAGACAAAGCTTAACAAAGACACAATAACCAGCATCCTCTTCAATTCACTTTATGTCTGTGAAATCAGCCTAGGCCCAACAAGGTCAAAAGTCTCTATCAACAAATGAGTCTGCAAAGTAACATCAAAACAGACAGACCAAGTACATCACAGTCATGCTTCCTCACTCTTCAGCAGCTCCAGCTGGCCCTGGGGAATCCTCAGCAGCTCTGGCTGGCCCTTGGAAGTCCTCAGAACCATAAGCTCCATTCTCAAAATCAAAATCACTTTATCCAGCCTCCACATGGCTTGCTCCAAGAAATTCTGTCTCTGTTCTCAATTCTCATTCCTCTTCTCAGTTCTTCTCAATTCTCAGTTCAGTCTTCAGTCCAGCAGCAGCTGCCTTGCCTCCATGAAGTTCTGACTGTCTAGCTTGTGTTCTTCCTTATATATGGTATAGCTCCTCCCTGTTCAGCCTCTTCCTGTTATATCAGCAACAGGGGTTCATACCTCATGTTTCTTTAAAGAGGCTTAATTTGAAACTAGATGCTAAGTACCTGTCAGCTTTCCAATACAAAGGGATCTTCAAATTCCATTACTATTGCAAAAGGCTCATATGAACTGATGCTGAGTGAAGTGAACAGAACCAAGAGAACATTGTACATGGTAACAGCCACATTGTGCAATGACTGACTTTGATAGACTTAGCTCTTCTCAGCAATACAGGGAACTGAAACTCCAAAAGACTCATGATGGAAAATGACTTCCACATCTAGAGAAAGACAGTCTAAATGCAAATTGAAGCACACTATTTGTTCTCTTTTTTTTTCTTTCTCATGGTTGCTCCCATTCATTCTAATTCTAATTTACAACATGACTAATTTGAAAATATGTTTAATAAAAATGTAAGGTTGCTTATGCAGCTTTCAAGACCTCCAGCTTCACTCTACTCATCTGATGGTCTTGATGATAGACTTGCTGAATATTACATGGTTAAGTATCAGAGTTTTCTCTCAAATGCAGATCTTTTGATTTCTAATCTGTTCTTTTTTTCATATGTGGTATGCTTTATTTTTGAAAGTTTATTTATTTTTACTTTTCAGCATTCACTTCCATAAGTTTTAAATTTTCTCTTCCTCCCCTCTCTCCTCACTCCCCAAGATGGCATGCAATCTGATATAGGCTCTACACATATATTCGCATTAAACATACTTTCACATTATTCATATTGTATATAAGAACCAGAATGAATAGGAGGAACCATGAGAAAGAAAACAAACAAAAAAGAAAATAATCTGCTATGCTCTGTATTCAGACTCCATAGTTCTTTCTCTGGATGTGGATGGCATTTTCCATCATAAGTCCTCTGGAATTGTTTTAGATCCTTGCATGGCTGAGAAGGTCTAAGTCTATCAAAGTCAGTCATCACACACTGTGGCTGTTACTGTATATAATGCTCTCCTAGTTCTGCTCATTTCACTCAGCAACAGTTCATATAAGTCTTTCCAGGTTTTTCTGAAGCCCACATGTTCATCATTTCTTATAGCACAATAGTATTCCATTACATTCATATACCACAACTTGTTCAGCCATTCCCCAATTGGTGGGCATCCCCTCAATGTCCAGCTCTTAGCCACCACAAAAAGAGCTGCTATAAATATTTTTGTACATGCGGGTCCTTTTCCCATTTTAATGATCTTGTTGGGATATAGTCCTAGAAGTGATATTGCTGGGTCAAAGGGTATGCACATTTTAAAAAATTTAAATTTTTTTTTGTTTTTATTAATTTGTTTGTTTACTTTTACTTTACGAGATTCAGTTCCAAAAGCCCTTGAGTTTCAAATTTTCTCCCCTTCCCTCTCCCCCCCACCATGGCAGCATGATCAAGTATAGGATCTGCAAATACTTCCACATTAGACATTAGTCAGTTTGTAAAGAAGGATTGTAATGGATCAAATGAACAATGGAAAAGAGGAAACAAAACCAAACAAGAAAAAGAAAGAGAGCAGGTAGTTTGCTTCAATCTGCATTCAAACTCTGTTCTTTCTAGTTCTTTCTCTGAATGTAGACATCTCTCTCCATCATGGGTCTTTTGAAGTTGTCTTATAACCCTGCATTGCTGAGAAGCGTCCAGTCTATCAAAATTGGTCATCATACATAGGTTGTGTCTGTAATTGTGTACAGATTTCTTCTGGTTCTGCTCTTCTCACTCAGCATCAGTTTGTATAAGCCTCTCCAGGTAAATATGAAGTCCATTTGCTCCTCATTTCTTATGGCACAATAGTATTCCATTACATTTATATACCACAACTTGTTTAGCCATTCCCCAATTGATGGGCATCCCCTTAATTTAATTCTTTGACAGTACACACATTTTTTATAGCCTTTTGAGCATAGTTCCAAATTGCTCCCCAGAATGGTTGAATCAGTTCACCACTCCACCAACAATGAATTAGTGTATCAACTTTCCTACATCTTAGCCAACATTTATCATTTTTCTGTTTTATCATGTGAGCCAATCTGAGAGGCATGATGCAGTACCTCAGATTTGTTTTGATTTGCATCTCTTCAATCAAAAGTGATTTAAACTTTTTTTTTCATATGTCTATAGATAGCTCTAATTTCTTCCTCTGAAAACTGCCTGTTTATATCAATTGGGGAATGACTTGAATTCTTGTAATTGTGACCCAGTTTTCTATATATTTTAGAAATGAGGCCTTTATTAAGACACTAGTTGTAAAAATTCTTTTCCAGTTTTTTGTTTCCCTCCCAATTGTAGTCCCATTGTCTTTGTGCAAAAACTCAATTTAATCAAAATTACCCATTTTGCATTTCATAATATTCTCTATCTCTTGTTTTGTCATAAATTCCTCCATTCTCCATGAATCTGACAGATAAACTATTCCTTGTTCCCCTAATTTGTTTATAGTACCAGTCTTTATATTTAAATTGTGTTCCCATTTGGATTTTATTTTGTTATACAGTGTCAAACAGTCTATTCCCAGTTTCTACCATGCTATTTTCAGGTTTTGGGGTTTTTTTTTGGCCTTTTTTAGAGGGCAATTGGGGTTAAGTAACTTGCCCAAGGTTACACGGCTAGTTTGTGTGTGTGTGTGTGTGTGTGTGTGTGTGGGTAGGTGTGGGTGTTAGGTGTCTGAGGCCTGAACCAAACTTGGGTCCTCCTGACTCCAGGGCCAGCGCTTTACTCACTGCGCCACCTAGCCACCCCTATTTTCTAGTTTTCCCTGCAGTTTTTGTCAAATAGTGAGTTCTTATTCCAGAAGCTGAGGTCTTTGGGTTTATCAAACAGTAGATTGCTATAATCATTAACTACTGTATCTTATGTACTTGACCTATTCCTCTGATCTACCCATCTATTTCTTAGCCAGTACCAGGTAGTTTTGATGATTGCTACTTCATAATACAATTTAAGATCTGGTATGGCTAGGCCACCTTCCCTAGCATTTCTTTTCAGTAATGCCCTCGATATTCTGGACCTTTTGTTTTTCCAGATGAATTTTAATATTATTTTTTCTAGCTCTATAAAATATTTCTTGCTAGTTTGGTATGGCACTGAATAAATAACTTAATTGATGTAGAATTGTCATTTTATTATAGTAGCCCAGCCTACCCAGAAGCAACTGATGTTTTTCCAATTATTTAGATCTGACTTTATTTGTGTGAAAAGTGTTTTGTAATTGTATTCATATAGTACCTGGGTTTTGTTTTGTTTTGCCTTGTTTGTTTTGGCAAGAAGACTCCTAAATATTTTATAATGTCTATAGTAACTTTAAACATAATTTCTCTATCTCTTGTTATTGGGTTTTGTTAGTGATATAAAGAAATGCTTGGGGGCAGTTAGGTGGCACAGTGAATAGACCACCAGTCCTGGAGTCAGGAGGACCTGAGTTCAAATCTGGCCTCAGACGCTTGACACTTAATTAGCCGTGTGACCTTGGGTAAGTCACTTAACCCCAATTGTCCTCCAAAGGGGAAAAAAAAAGATACTGAAGTGATTTGCCATTGGGGTGGCTAGGTGGCTCAGTGAATAGAGCACTGGCCCTGGAGTTAGGAGGACGTGAGTTCAAATCTGGCCTCAGACACTTAATATAAAAACTAGCCGTGTGACCTTGGGCAAGTCACTTAACCACAATTGCCCTTCAAAAAGCAAAAAAAAAAAAAAGAAATGCTGATGATTCACATTACATATTAACAGAGAGCTAAGTGCAATGCTATTTCTAAGATTTTTTTCCTTGACAGATGAGCCTCAGAGCCACACTCAAACAAGAGCCTACTTAACCTAGACCAGGATCAATTGTCATTAGTGCCATCACCACATTCAATACAATCAGCTCCTAACACTTCCTCAGTTCCTTCCTACTACATCGAGATTAACCCAGTAAGGTTCCTAGGGGTTTCCACTCTCTTGAGAACACAAGGACTGGACTTGTCTCCATTGTGCTGGTCTTGAATGGATAGTCATGGAGTGACACAGGGTCATTTGAAGAAAAGATCTTAGGTAGTACAAGAAGGGAATTCTCTGCAGTATGTAGCCCCCTACTCACATCTGAGCCATGAAAATTACACGATCTTATTTGTAATAGCCTTTCTCAGGAAACTAAGAAAAGTGGTCAGTCAGATTACCAGCATCAGAACAGCCCTAGATTCTGGCAAACAGTCTCAGATTGTCTTCTGTGGGAATTGTAGGTAATCCTGACACCTGTATGAGTGCTCTATTCAGAAACATACCACTACTCCTATTCTCTCTCATTCTTTCAAGTGATGATAGGTTACTCCATTGCCTACAACAATCTGGTTGGACTGGTTTATACCGTTCATGTTCTGACAGGTGTCTGTGACCTTGAAAGTAAAAGTATTTTGTTTTTTCAGTCACTGTGAAGTCATTCCCTGATAACAAATACCTCATTGAGTTATATTTCTTGTAGGAAAAATTGAAAATTAATGACAGAATCATAATATCAATGGTTTTATCAATTGCATTGAGCAAACCAAAGCATTAGGTCAAGTGAAATGAAGGAAAAATTTTATTTCCTTTTAGAAAGACAGAAAAAGAAGTAGGCATCCTTCCTAGAGAGGAACCAGAGAAAGGCATTTATTTCAACAAAATATGGTATTTTTTCTCTGTCACATCAATAATCAGCAATCAATTTAAAAATACTTCATTCCAAGACCTCTGCCTTCACAAATTCACTTCATGACTCAGAAAGTCAAAAAGGCCAAGAAACTGCAGGCAGATACTAAGTCAGACACAAGGAGATGCAAGATGGGTATATCTAATTATAAAAAAAATTCTTTTTTGAGAGGTCATCAGCTTATTTTTATCTGCATTTGGCTATGACAGGAATGGGCTTACTTCCAATAAAGGCAGATGAACAGAGAGTACAATTTTATTAGACAAAAGGTGAAAATCTTACCCCAAAATGAATTTAGCCTCTCCGAGGGGCTCTCAGCACAGAAAACATGAAACACTTAAGACTATATTCCTGACTATATTCCTGGGGGTTGGGGGGTCAGGAGAAGGACATGCTAGGAACAGGTGGTGTTTTTTTTATCACTACTGCCAATTAAAGGTAGGAGAGAAGAAGGTAGGTGTATTTTGGAAGTGAGTGGCTTTCTGAGAATATGGTGTTTGAGAATGAGATTTGATTACCTCAACAGTTGAAAATATATGGATGATAAACTCTTGGTTGGAGATGGAAATGAGAATTAATGCAAATTGATTTCCTGGAGTCTTGTGAGTCTTATCTAGAGGCCATATGGAAAAGGAATGGGAAGAGAAAACGGTTCCCATAGATCTCTCATCCTTTTATCCCTTTGATTCAAAGTAGAAGGTTACCTAGGTAAAAATTCTCTTGTCTATGCTGTCTATATTTCATGTCCTCATTTACCTAAACCTGTACCTTTGTATAACTACTCCTGTCTTTGATTGTGCCCTCTGAAACCATCCTTCTATGGTAACAAACTGACCTCTGCAAGGAGTCCTTCCTAGTTCTCCTGGGAAGTAGGGGTAATCTCGGTGCTTTCACTTTTAGATTATCTCCAATTTACCCTTACATATTTTGTTCCTATATAGTTGCTTGCATATTTTCTCCTCCACTAAACTTATGAGTTCCTTGAGAGCAGGGACTTTTAAAATCATTTTATCCTCAGCACTTAGCACAGTGCCTGCCACACAGTAGGTGCTTACTAAATGTTTGTTGATTTGACTTGACACTTGAATGAGACATCTTCCTCTACTACTCCTTCCATCTCGCAATTATGGAAAGCTAGTTCCCCTAGAAGACACATCTTATACAGGATGTACAGGATGCCTAGGTGTGTGTGTGGCAGGGGGGGGGGAGGGAAAGACCAACTCTTTACCCTTTTACTTCCTGCCCCCAACTGTCCCTAATCCTGGTTTCAAAGTCATCTCTGAATCCATCCTTCTGGTGAGGGGAAAGGGGAAAGGCCGTAGGTGTCCTTGCTTTTGCCTGGCTTTCTTCTTTCAACCTGGTGGCTTGATCAAATAGTTTGGGTAAAATGGGAGTCAGTAGCTCTTCCTTAAAATAAGATGGAGTACCATTAGGCTTCACTGTGTACCATACAACTGAACTTTCTTTAATATATAATCTTCCCCAATTAGAATGTGAGCTACTTGAGAGCAAGTTCTAGCTTTTTCTATTTGTATTCCTAATGCTTAGCACAGTGCTTTGCACATAGGAAGTGCTTGAAAATGCCTTTCATTCATTTTTGGTCATCCTCTCCAGCACAAGATGTACCTTCTGTTGCATAAAGCACCCTAACACACACAAGATAGCCTGCTAGCACAGGTTCTTTGATCTGCTTTTCTAAAGGAAAGACAATTTTAAAGGGGTCAACAATCTTACTTTAATTATAGATAAATAGAAAGAAGTGAGTATCCAAGAAAGAATTCAACAGACAGGGCTCCAACTATCTGAACAAAGTAATACAACCACCTACATACACCACCAGATTGGGAGGGCACAAACCTCTCTGTGTAGTCAGGGGGTTCTTAACAAACAACTACTCAGAGTCCCATCCAGGGAATCAAAAAGTCCTTCTCATGAGCAAGCCCCCAAAGTAAAACACCAACTTCCCAGTATATATAGTTTTCAACTAATAGGATCAGAGCCAGAAGGCACTATAACCCTTGTGACTCAGTGCCCAATTGGCTTAGTACCAAGAAAGCCTTCCTGTAAGCAAGCTTCCCCCTAAGCAAGCTCCTCCCCCAAGGCAATATATGGACTATGTAACTCAGGTTGTATCACAGCTATGAAAGCAGCAAGATATCCATGCTTGAAACACCTGTGTTCCTTTAGACCTGGGAACATGTTTCCTGTTCCAAGGGAGAAGGGGACACGTGCAGTCGCATATACCTATTAATGGACAGGGAAGATCTTCCTATTGCATTAGCATTACATCTTCTCTCTTGCCACTTGACAGAACTGGGCCAGAAGAAGGAATAAGCTTACTTTTGGCTCCTTGATGCTATTTCCAGACCTTCCTTCTTCACTCAGTAACCTCTCTTCCTTTCACGTTAACTCCATTCAGATACTTCACCCTATTCACATCTCAGGGACAATTATCTACTGTCAGGTCATTTCCTTTTTAAAAGAGTTTAGCATCTGATTCACAGCATTCCTCTGCACACTAACCCTTATTTTTGTACTTGAAGACTTCAAACTTCATGTTGATATCCCCTCAAACACCCCCCTTTTCAATCTCCTGAACTTCCATGCACCTTTCCTCCATAATAGCCTCCCACAGGGATGATGATTTATAGCCTTGAGCTTTTGTTGTTGTTTGGCTGTTCAGTCATATCTGACTCTTTTGTTACCCCATCTGGTGTTTTCTTGGCAAAGATACTGAGTGGTTTGCCATTTCCTTTTCCAGTTCATTTTACAGATGAGGAACTAAGGCAAACAGGGTAAAGCGACTTTCCCAGAGTCACACAGCTTCTAAGTGTCTGAGGCTGAATTTGAACTCAAGTCTTTCTAACTTCAGCTCTGTACTGTATCCACTGCTGCAACTAGCTTCCCTAAAGGTAATGCTAGCCATCATTGAAACTGTCAACTAAGTCCCCATTACAAGATTTGTCAAATGATGTAAACCCAGAATTTGTGAGCATGCAAGCACAGTTCCTGGTAATACATGCCAATGATCTTTTAAGTATTGCTTCAAGTATTTAAAGAACTGGCATGTGGAAGAGGGATTAGATTTGTTTTGTTCAATTCTACAGTAACAATAAAGGTGCCTGAGATAGCATTCAGCTTGGTAATAAAGAGAACCTTCCTAGAAGTGAGAGACGGGAATAGGAGATGTACACATGTCTCATCCAGTACATGTATCTGCATATTTTAAAAATGTATTGATTGTGATAATTGGCAGCTAGTTGGCACAGTGGATAGAGTGTCAGGACTGGAGTCAGGAAGATTCATCCTCCTGAGTTCAAATCTGGCAGCAGATACTTCCTAGCTGTGTGACTTTGGGCAAGTCACTTAATGCTATTTGCCTCAATTTCCTCTTTTGTAAAATGAGCTGGAGAAGAAAATGGCAAACCACTTCAGTATCTTTGCCAAGAAAACCCCAAATTAAGTCATGGGCTGGGCATCATTGAATAACAAAAAAATGACAATAATTTTGTTCTTTCCTTTTTTTTGTATTTAAAAATACCTTTTGTTATATGAGATGACTCTCTGCAAGGGTGAAGGATACTGAGGGAAATCATGGTAGGTTAAACAAATAGATATTAGTCCTGTGGAGAAGAAGCCAGTTATCTCCATCACTTGTCAACCAACTGCAATAGGCAAGTCGCTGTAGTTGAAGCAGGAAGGCACTCCAAGGAAGAGATAGCAAACAGTTGGGGCAAACTACCGCCAACACCTTGACTACTCTCTCCTCGGATGGAGCCAGCCCAGGACTCTGAGCACCAGGACCCTTGGAGGTGGCATCGCTTCGAGCCCTGTGTCCTCAGCCAGGGATGCCCAGGGTAACTTGGGAAGTGAAACCTGAAGAGATGCAACCTGCAACTGCTCCTGTAGGTGATAAAACCCCAGAGACCCTTTGCCATCAAAGTCGTGGGCACTGTCAAATAGTTCAACACCAGAAACTGTTATTTTATCAGTAGAAATGACATTAAAGAAGACTCTTTGGTATCTGCTTTGCCCCTGCAGGCTAAGGAGCATGGGATTTGTCCATCAGATTTGTAGCTGAAATCCTTCATATGTGTTGTTTCCTCTATCAGAATGTGAGCTGCACAAGAGAGAGAGCAGGGTCTAGTTTGCTTTTCTAGTCCATCCCCACCAGGTAACACAGTGCTTTGCACATAGTAAGTATCTACTTAATAAATGCCTTATTCATTCACACATTCATTAAAAACTTGTTTCAAAAATCTAGAGGTGTCAGGGGCGGCTAGGTGGTGCAGTGAATAGAGTACTGGCCCTGGAGTCAGGAGGACCTGAGTTTAAATCTGGCCTCAGACACTTGACACACTTACTAGCCATGTGACTTTGGACAAGTCACTTAAAATCTAGAGGTGTCTTAAAGTTTTATGGTTTGGTTTGGGCTGGTGGTGGGTTTCAAGTCTCAAGAAGAGGCCAACTGACTATTTGTCAGATATATTGTATGGGAGATTCTTGCTGAGACAGGGAATTGACCAGATGGCTCTGAGGGGCCTTCCAACTCAGATTTTGTGATTTTCTGCCTCTCTTCCTTCACCTCTGGGCATTAACTTTTCTCTTGAATGTCTTATTTGCTCCATTTTTATTACCTCCTCTTCATCCCATCTCCTTTCCCCCTTGGGCGACATCTTTTGTCTCTATTGACTCCTGTAGTTTAGCATAGGATGTTTGATCAATACTGAGACCAAGTCTGAAGCTTTCTTACTCTTTTACTGTTATAGTGATGCCAAAGCAATTATATAGAGACTAGTAAACTGATGCAGGAAGATTTATTTTCCAAATAGTAGGCATTGATCCTGTAGCAATATTCTATTGCATTGATATCTTTCTGTTCTATCTAATGATTGCTATGGACTGAATCATTCCTTTGAAGGATATTGATATCTTAGCCATATTTATTCATGCCTCCCTGGCTCTGATATAATCTGTTTTTAAAAATAGATGTTTGCAGGCAATAGCTGATCCACAAACTTCACAAAAAGGGAGTTTAATTTAACAAGAAAATAATGAATTTTCTGATTTTTTTAAACCAGCAAGGTGTTGTTTTTTTTTAAACTGAGCTACTATAGCCCTATAACATTCTTCTCAATGTATGCAAGTTAGAGTCTTTAGCTTTTAGCTGCAATCTCCCACCCTGTGACCCCCTAAATGGCATAATTATTTCTTGGTTCTTTCATATCTGAACTTTATCCTTCAAACAAAGGAAAGCCTTTGGTGGGGATCTGGGGGTGTTCACATAAATTTCAGAGAAACCTTTTGTTCCGAAATTTGAAAAATAGAATATTTGGTTAAAGAAATTGAAGACATTGCACCTCATAGGTAAGACAACTGCTTAGACTAAAAAGAATATGATCTCTTTGGGTTTCCAAAGTTTTACTTTAGTCAGGCTTTACCATAAGGTGTTTATATAAGTTAGATGTGAATTCTTGATTATTTGTACCTATGAAATTCTAGCAATGTGAATAATCAAGGAAATGATACTTGTATGCCCCATCCCACTCACCATCATTTGTGTGGGCTAAGAGGAGGCATGGGGGAGGCTCTAGTCGAATGATAAGTAGTGGTAAAGGAACATAGCCAAATTAGTTCCATGATGAGCAAAGACAGACTGGACAGTTGCATTGTGAGACTCCCTCAAGGCAATAATTTCCCTTTGATTTTGTCAATAATTCCCAAAGCATGTGTATCATCATCAGCAAATGATATGTCACTCTTCCTTTACCCCTATTCTGTGTTGTGCCTTTAGCTTGTTTCTTTGTAATGTGGCGATTGAACTGTGACTTCTAAAATGACCAGCTGTAGCAGCAGCTCTGAAATGGGTGAAACTCCTGGGAGATTGGTGGTTGGAATGAGGGTAGAAGGGTGGAGAGGGTGGAAATGTAAAAGAACAGGTGCTGGTACTGGACAATACTCAGAGTTGATCATTCACCTGTGGCAAAATGGAAGTCAGCTGTATTTTCTTTTTACTTCCAGCGATAAACAGGCAACAATGCCAAACCATTCCACATGACTATTGTGTTCCAAGAAACGATGACTGGCAACAAGTCTTGATTGGGGCTGCAAATATAATGTGATATGGAAACAATAAGAATTCACAATACAAAAAAGATCTGTTTATATTTTTGAATAGGAGGTGGGGCCAAATCCAATAGCACAGATGGTTTCTGCTAACTCTGGAATACCCACAGGGCTTCATGCTGTTAATGATTAAGCTACTGTAGGGAATAACACGCTTTTCTAAGTAATTTTAGAAAAAAAACACATACACACTCCTAAATTACTACCTTTTGGAAGAATAATGCCAGAGCAGTCCTATACAGAAACTATCATGTTGGCCTCTAGGTTGCCTGATGAATTTTTAAGCCACTTTCTACTTGTGAAAAAAATAAAATTTAAATTCAGGTTTAGGATAACAGTGAAAAATAACTTAATTTATCTCCTCTTCCTTCCCCTGAGGAAAATTGCTATGCTCAGTTTCTTGGGGGAAAGTTCAACTATAATCACAGAGTGATTGACACCTGCATTGGAAGGCCTGAAAAACATGCCATGGAAGAAAAAAAAAATGGCTAACAAGTGCACAGCCAAACTGAATGGAGACAAATGTGGGTGTGATGCCACATGTGTTCAGCTACCCAGGGAATCATGTCAGAGACATTTGGTGGTTATTCATTAAACCTATGGAGAACAGGGAGAGTCTCTGAGGAGTGAGAAAGGAAAAATACAGTAGCCACCTGTAAAATGGCAGCAAGAGACACCCTGGTGGTGAAAGACTATCTATCTTAGCTCTGTTCCTGCAAAGATACTGGCCCAAATCATCAAATATTCAGCTTATGGCATAGACCGGTGGAAGAACATGAGAAACCAGATAGTATGTGATATGGGGTTTTGTGAAGAACAAAATGTTCCAGACCTGTTCAATTTCCTTCTTGGCTACAGTGACAGGCCACGAGATAAGAGAAGCAATAGATGAAATCTCTTTGGATTTCAGTCAGGTCTTGGTTTGTCATATGTGACATTCTCATCAACAAGCTAAGTACTGTGGTCTAGACATTGGCGTTGCCAGATTGTTTGATGGGAGGCGGGGTGAAAAAGAGTATTATGACACATTTTTTATTAATGGCCTAGATGATAACATTGATAATGTGCTTATTAAGTTGGTGAAAAATAAGTTGGATAAATTCCCTAACACCTTGGGAGGAGGGAGATAGAATTCAAAATGACTTAGATAAATTACTGAAATCATTCATTTATGCTCACTTAGTAAATACCAAGTATGTATAGATGACTGAAATTAACTCTATGGCACTACACCAGAATGACAATCAGGAAAGACAAATACACTTAGCTTGACCACATTAGTGAACTCTGTAAGTAATGATAAACCATGTCACTTGCCTACTCAATAAATTTCAGTGGCTCCCTCTTGCCTCTGGAACAAATTACAAATTCCCATGTCCAGAATTTACCAATTTGCAATCTGGCTTCAACCTCTCTTTTTAGACTGAATATAGGTTTCTTTCCTTCACACACACTATATTCCAGCCGATGAAGCCTATCCACCTGCTGTCCCCCATACTCAGCATTCTATCTCTAATCTTCATAACTTCCCACAAACCAGCTCTGAAGCCTAGAATGCCTTCCCTGTTCACCTCTGCCTCTTGGAATCCCAAGGGCCTTTCAAGTTCCGTTCAGTTTTACTTCCTTCATGAGACTTTTCCTAATTAAATGAGTCCTTATACTATTCACATCCCATAATTACTTTGTATGTGGATTTTGTTTCAAATAAAGTAAAAAGGCATTTCTTAAATGCCCACTCCGTGTCAGGCACTGTGCTAAGCTCTGGGAATACAAAGAAGGGTGTTCATTCATTCATTCATTCATTCATTCATTCCTGTTCTACAGTCATACAAAATAAACTGCATGCTGAACATCTTTTTCTGGATGTCCTGTAGACATCTCAAATTCAAAATGTCTAAAGTGAAACTAATTCTCTTCCCCCTCGAATTGATCCTCTGGCAATTTTTCCATTTTCAGTTGAGGGTAACAACATTTTATCAGTTAAGGTGAAAATAAAACTTGTAGAGAAATCTTCGCCAGAGGACTTACTCTTTGGGAAGGTATGCAACTCTAGGGAATTACACTTTAGGATTTGCCTGACCAATGGTTACGCATTCAAAGTCCTGCTTTATCTTCCTTATCATCTTAAAATTCTCTTGCACTGAAGGTACAGTTAAGTAGTAGGCCTGTTTAATGGTAATAGGTCTATAGATTTGTTCTTTCCTCCTGTATTCCAAAGCACAAATCAGTGGGTAACTCAGTTTTCTCCCTTTTAACAAGTGTGGGGTAAATCCTGGGGGCAGCAGTGTATGTGTGTGTGTGTGTGTGTGTGTGTGTGTATCCTCCCATCTGTTTTACTGACATATATATGTCTCATTATACACTTCTAGTCCCCCTCTGACCAGAGGTGGGAAGCATCAGTCTCCTGTTGTCACTTTACTCTTCGAGTTCTGCTCACTCTACTCTGCATCATTTTATAGAAGTCCTCTCAGGATTCTCTGAATCTTTCATTTTTGTAATTTTTATGAATTGCTGACTATCTGGGAAATAGCTGAGAAGTAAATTGTATCTCTGTGTCTCTTTCCCATTACTCTTGTGTTCTGTGGAAGAATCTGGCACCTTCCCATTAGCTACGGGTCAGTTATATACTAAGGATGAACCACGTGAAGATAAAGCCATTCAAAAATAACATTGGCTACATTTCTGATCCTGCAGTAATAATGACTCAGATTTGAAGAGCACTTTAAATTTTATAAAGGGTTTTCTTCACAATAACTTTTTTTGTGAGGTAGGCAGTACAAACATTTTTATCACCTTTTTTAAAGATGGGGAAATTAATATTTCAAGAAGTTAATGGCCTGCACACAATCCCATAGCTAGTATGTGTCTGAGGTAGGATTCGAAGCTAGGTCTTCTGACTTTGTGCACACTCTACCAATCATGCAAGCAACTGTCTGAGACTATGCTCCACTACTCTAAAAGCAAGATCAGAGCCCCCAATGAGTGGCAGAGATGGATGTATCCATACTAATATGTAGTTGATGGAGCTGTGAATTGACTCAGTCATCCTGGAAAGCAATTTGGAATTATTTAAATAAATTGATTAAAATGTCCCAGAGATCCCACTTTGCTGTGTATGCACCCAAAAGATCAAAGATTTATGAGAAGTTCCTATATACACCAAAATATTAATAGTAACCCTTTCTATAGTAGCAAAGAATTGAAAACAAAGTAGATGCCCATCAGTTGGAGTATAGCTAAACAAATTGCGGCACCTGGATACAATGGAATATTACTGTGTGATATGAATTGATGAATGTGAAGAATACAAAAAAGCATATGAATTTATGTAAAGTAAACAGAAGCAGAAAAGTAAAATATACAATGACTATAGCAGGTTCAACTATATCACTCCCCTATCCTCCAAGAAACTCCAGTAACTCTCAGTCACCTCCAGGAGAAAATACAAAATGCTCTGTAGGCATTTAGAGCCCTTCATTACCTAGCCCCTTCCTACCTTTGCAGTCTTTTTACAGCTTATTCCTGGTAGCATACTCTTTGATTCAGTGACATTGGCCTCCTGGCTGTTCCACAAATAACACCCCCCCACTCTTAGTTATGGGCATGTTCTCTTGCAGTCCCCCCTGTGTTCTCCCTCCTCAACTCTGCCTACTGACTTCCCTGGCTTCCTTTAAATCCCAACTAAAATCTTATCTTTATAGGAAATCTTTCCCAATCCCTCTTAATTCTAATGCTTTCCCTCTGTTTACTATTTCCCATTTATCTTGTATATAGTTTAATTTGTATATATGTGTTCATATGTTGCCTCCCCAATTAGATTGTAAGCTTTTTCAAGGCAGGAATTGTCTTTCACATTTTTTTGTATCACTAGCAGTTAACACAGTAACTGGCACATAATAAGTGCCTACTAAATGTTTATTGATTGATTGATTGCAACAATGTAAATGCAAAGAACAACAATAGAAAACACAATTGAATTATGTGAAATTATAGTGATTAGGCTTGGACCTGAATAAAGAATATAAGAATGTATCTCACTTCCTTTGTTGTAGAGGTGGTAAGCTATGGGTGAGGAGCACTAAATATGCTGTGGTTTATGTATTGGTTAGTTTTTTTGAACTACTCTTTTCCCATCTGTTATTTTCTGCTACAGATTTGACTTTCTGAGAAGGATAAGAGGGAGGAAATATGTGTGTACATATATATGTAAAAACATATAATATCAAACTTTTATATTAAGTGATTGATATATACGGGCAGGGAAATCGTTGACACCATGCTCCACTCCCACCCTTCTCCTCCCCCTCCCCAAACTTTCACACCTAGAACTATATTTTCTTCTTTAGCTGCTCTTTCTATTAGTTGAGCACTAGGGAATATTCAAAATCACATCCCTCAGGATGTGTCTGAGTTGCTGAGCAGTTGGGAAGCAACTTGGAAGTGTTGAACTTCAGACCACCTGTGTGTGTTTTCTCCGATCTACTCTCTATCCTGTTATCAGCACATGACTGGTCAGGGACTTCAGGTCCAACCTTCTTGCTTGTTCCCTATATTATCCAACAATCACTATAAGGGACAGATGTTTTCCCTAATCAAAGCAGAAACTCCATGAGTCTAGTTGGCATCTGGGCACACCAAGGCAGCTGCATCCACCTCTTTGCTGGTGCCTCTGACCTCCCTTGTAATTTTCAAATCTATTTTGATGCATCCCCGGGGTGGCTGCCAACACAGGTTCTTAGATCTACTTTTCTAAAGGAAAGCAACTCAAAATGGGTTAACAATCTTGCTTTAATCATTCAAACATATATCATTTACTTAGTTCAGGGGGAAAAGGTCAGCACCTTCGAACTTCAGAGCATACAGAAGTTACAAGCAGAAGTTACAAGACCGAGAAACATTTCAGCAGACAGGCTTCCAAATTGTCCAACCATTACATACATACATACCTAATCACAGTTATCAGAGAGGGAATCATTAACATGGATTTTCAAAGCCGGGGGGCTCTCAATGGTTGCCCAGAGTCTCGTCTGGTCAAATCACACAACACTTCTCAAAGTGAGCCCCCAAACAAAGTCTCACATCAGGGATTATATAGCCTTCTCCGGGGTCAGAAAATGTAACAACCCTCTTGACCCACTGCCCAATCACAAAGCACCAAGGTGTGGGCATTCCTGAAAAACAAGCCTCCTACCACAGGCTCCAGGTGCACTTAACCTAGGGGCAGTGCTGATGACAAAGATAACAAGATTTAATCATGAACAGATTATGTAAACAAGGCTAGGAAAATAACATATACAGTCATTACAATTCAATTCAATAAACACTTATTAAGCACCTACTATGTGCAGGCACTGTGCTAAGTAGTGGAGATAAAAAAGAAGCAAAATATATTACTTGCCTTCAAGGAGCTTACAGTCTAATGAGGGGCAATATGCAAACATATACATATACATAGAAAGAGCAAGCTATATACAGGATAAATAGGAAATAATTAACAGAAGGAAGGCACTGGAATTAATAATGGTTGGGAAAGGTTTCCTGTAGGAGATGGGGTTTTAGTTGAGACTTTAAAGGAAGCTAGGGAGGTCAATAGTTAAAGCTAATAAAGGAGGAAGAGCATTCCAGGCATAGAGGAAAACCAGAGGGAATGCCTGGAACTGAGAGATGGAGTGTCTTGTTTGTATCACAGCCATGAGGACAGTATTACTAGATTGAAGAGTATATATTGGGGAGTAAGGTGTAGAAGACTGGAAAAGTAGATGGGGGTTAGGTTATGAAGGGCTTTGAATGCCAAACAGAGCATAGGAAACCACTGTATTTATTGAGTAGGGATGGTGGCAGTGGTGACATGATCACACTTGTGTTTATATTTAAATCACTTTAGTGGCTGAATGGAAAATGGATTGGAGTGGGGAGAGACTTCAGGCAGGCAGATCCACCAACTGACTAGAGTAATAATCATTTCAGATCATGAGTTTTAATATTTGTTTCTTTCTTATTTTTCATCTCCTCTGAATGTCTGGGTGTCCCAACTTCTATTCCTCTTTTTACTTTGTAGATGAAATGGTATGGTATCTATTTGGTGGATATCTGTAGGTAATTTCACCTTTCCCCCTTTCTTTTCAGGTTAGAACTCTTTGGTTTAGATTTGTAAGACTCCAGGCAAGCACAGTCCTATCAGCCTTTGGTAGATGCGCTTCATCACTGGCCAGAAGCCTACCATTTCCATATTTTAAGCCTAAATCCCAGATGTCATTTCTCAAATGCCATCTCTTCATTAACCATCTCTTCAGATACCAGTTCTTCATTTCCCAAATTTGCTTTACTCTTCTGAATTCCTTGCTTTTGATGGGCAGCAGTGATGAAAACACCTGTGCCTCTATGGTTTTTAGCTTTTTTCCTCCAACACTGTGTCATCTTTAGTAATGCCTCCTAGATTCTTTCTGGTGTCATTTGTGTCCAGATGAGCCAGCAGAAGAGGGTAGCAATTAGGAGTGTGTTGGTAAGTGTTTAACAACCAGCTCTCTTGGAAAAAATTTTATAAATGGCATAATTTTAATCTGAATTATTAACATTTCTTTAACACTTTAGATAATCAACAAAACAATTGATCAAACTTTGATTTGTAGTATTTGTGAATTTCTTTTTTTTTATTTTTTGGAGGGGGGGAAGGTAGGGTAATTGGAATTAAGTAACTTGCCCAAGGTCACACTGTTAGTTTTTGTGTTAAGTGTCTAAGGCTGGATTTGAACTCAGGTGCTCCTGACTCCAGGCCCAGTGCTCTATTCATTTTGCCACCTCGTCACCCCTGTTCGTGAATTTCTAAAGTGTAAATGCTTATTGTCAACATTTGAATGACAAACAGAGTACAGGAAACCACTGTTGTTTACTGAGTAGGAATGGTGGTAGTGACATAGATTTCTCAATTGTTTTTATCAGGTCAAGAAATAACTGCCTCAGTATCCCTCTTCAAGGAATCATTCGCCACCAATCTAGTGCCACTGGCCTCCTTACTGTTCCACTCCATCTCCCAGCTCTGGGCATTTCCACTGGCTATCTATCCTCTATACTTCGAATGCTCTCCCTCCTCATCTTGCCCCTTGGATTCCTAGATTTCTTTTAAGTCTAAGCTTGAATTTCATCTCCTACAAGAAACCTTTCCCAACCCTTCTTAATTCTAGTGCCTTCTGTCTTTTAATTTTTTCCTGGCTCTATTGTTTCTAGCTTGTTGTCTCCCCCCATTAGATTGTGAGTTCCTTGAGGATAAGAATTGTCTTTTGCCTTTTCTTATATTCTCAGCATTTAGCACAGTACCTGACACATAGGTATATATTGACTACCAGACTGACTCTTCCTCCTCTAAATTTTACAAGATGGGCTCTCACTTGATGGCACTTGAGAATCTGTTTTTTCATAACTTGCAAGCCTCTGTTTCCCCTTCAGAACATCCAGCTTTCCTCTTTTTAGAAAGAATCTCAAATTTTCCTTGAGTGTCAATTTTTCAGTGGTCTTGATCCTTCCCTTCCTCCTCAGGGTGTTAGTCACCCAGTCTTTCCTTTCTTAACACAGAGAATGCTTAGGTGTGCTTGGAATAGGTGGTCCCTGAAGTCCCTCCCAACTTTGAAATTCTGTTATTCTGTTAAGTTCTTAGTATTCTCCAAGCTTCAGTGACATGTCCCCTATTCAAGATGGTGGCAAAGCCTCTACAACCCTCTTCTTTTCCTCTAATTTCACCCTATTCCTCCTTTTCTACCCATTCTTCTTTTTTTTTCTCTTACCAGTTATTAGTCCAATCACTTATGCCTTCAGAAAAACAGTTCCCTCCACCAAATATGAAAGGAAGGGAAAAAGGGAAAAATCTCAACATCTTATCACACAAATGAAGACAGATCTAAACAATTGCAGAAATATTAATTGCTCATAGGTAGGCTGAGCCAATATAATGAAAACGATAATTTTGCCTAAATAAATTTACTTAATTAGTGCCATACCAACAAAATTACCAAAGAATTATTTCATAGATCTAGAAAAAAAATAACAAAATTCAGCTAGAAGACCAAAAAGATCAAGAATATCAAGGGTATCACTGAAAAAAAAAATGTGAAGGAAGGCAACCGAGCAATACCAGATTTCAAACTATATACACATAAATAATCATCAAAATAATTTGTTACTGGGTAGGAAATAGAGTAATGGACCAGTGGACTAGATTAAGTATAAAATACATAGAACTGAATGTGACTGTAATACTCTAGTTGTTTGATAAACCCAATGATCCAAGCTTTGGGGGCAAGAATTCACTAACTGAAAAAAATTGCTAGAAAAACTAGAAAGTAGTTTGGTAGAAGCTAGGCATAGACCACCTCACACCATATGCCAATATAAGGTCAAAATTACCACTCAATTTAGATGAAAATGGTGATATAAGCAAATAAGGGGAGCATGAAAAATTTATCTTTCAGATCTGTGTATAGAAGAAGAGTTTATGAGCAAACGAGATAGAGAGGATCACAGGAAGTATAATGGATATTTTTTATTACGTGAAATTAAAACAGTTCTGCGCAAAGCAAATGTAGCCAAAATCAGAAAGCAGGAAACTGGGGGAAAAACTTTTTACACAGCAGTTTCTCTGATAAAGGCCTTATTTCATATCTATCTATCTATCTATCTATCTATCTATCTATCTATCTATCTATCTATCTATCTATCTATC
>NW_027187419.1:83633031-83644469 GCF_028583685.1 Petaurus breviceps papuanus | reverse complement strand
ATCTATCTATCTATCTATCTATCTATCTATCTATCTATCTATCTATCATTTATCTATCTCTCTGTGTGTGTGTATATATATGTATATGGAACTGAATCAAATTTTAAAAAATTAAGTCATTCCCTAGTTGATAAATGGTTAAAGGATATGAATAGGCAGTTTTCAAAAGAAGAAAAGGATTTATATGTAGAAAAATATTTTATAGCAGTAGTGACAAAGAATTGGAAATCTAGAGGATGCCCATCAAATAGGGAATGGCTGTGATATATGATTGTGATGGAATACTATAGTGCTATAAGAAATGACAGGGGAGATGATTTTGAAAAACGTGAGAAGACATATGAATTGATGCAGAATGAAATTAGCAGAACCAGGAGAACATTGTTTATGAAATAGTAATATTGTAATGATAATCATTTGTGAAAGACTTAGCTCATTTGATCAATCCAAGACAGTTGGGAAGGACTTATAATGAAAAATGCTATCCACCTCCAGCCTCCAGAAGGAGAACTGATGAACTGAGTGTAAATTGAAGTATATATTTTTTTTCACTTTTTCTGCAACATGGCTAATATGGGAACATATTTTTGCATGATTTCATATTTATAACTGATATAATATTGCTTGCCTTTTCAGTGAGTGGGGGAGAGACTAAAGGGAGGGAGAAAATTGGAAGCTCAAAATTTTTAAAAGACTGTTAAAAATAAAATTAATTTTTAAAAAAATCTGCTATACAGATGATAACACAAGAAGAGGTGACTTTTTAGTTGAAATTGAAAATAGGGAAGGGACTAGCGATAGTGGCAAATACCTGCAATCCCTGTTACCAGGAAAGCTGAGGTTGACCAATCTCTAAAGCTCAGAATTTCTGAATTGCAGAGAGCTAAGCTGATCAGGTGTATGCCCCAACTTCAGTATTAATATGTTGAGTCCCTGGGAAGGGGAAGGACACAGGATTGTTTAAAGAGGGGCAAAACTGTGTCTCTTGGAAAATAAAACAAGTCAGAGTTCTTTTGTCAGTCAAAATTGAACTGGAGTAGCTCTTAGCATTTCCAGCCTAGGTGAAACAGGGAGACCCAGTCTTTAAAAAACAAAGGAGAAGGATGTTGGTTAGCAAAGAATGAGATAGTTATGTGTAATAATAATATAACTTCATGCCTATAATCTCTAGAAGGTACAGATAATGTGACTGAGGAAAAGAGTTACAAGATCTGTGAGTTATTTGGATTATCTTTGGTAAGCTGTTTTTTAGGTCAAAAAGAAGAGTAAGGTGAAGGAGTATCAAAGCATTTTTTCAGGGTGACTATAATGAGGAATACTAACGTCCTATTCTGGAGCTCCAACTTGGCATGAGGGTGACTTGCTTCGAAATTTTGTGAGTGTATCAGAGACTCCTGCAGGTCCTATGAAGATCCTTTGGTTTTTAGTTTTGTTTCCCCTATGTCAAATTTTTTAAGATTATATTTTATTTTCCCCCAATTATATGTAAAAACAATTTTAAACATTCTTTTCCCCCAAATTTTGAGTTCCAGATTCTCTTCCTCCATCCCTTCCCCACACCTGTTGAGGAGGCAAGTAATTTGCCTTCATCAAATTTAATATATACCCTAAAAAGCCCAAACAATATGCCCCAGTTCATGACTCCCTATACGATATTCTTTTTAGTTGTCATTTTTCGAATATTGAAATGTTTGCTGAAGATTGTTAAATTCAAAGAAAAAAATTCTAAGAAAAGCTTTGAGTATGGGCCCAGAAATGAACTCTTTGTCATCAGAAGCCTTACTTGACTCAGTTTTGAGAGACTGTAGTCTAGTGGAATGAAACTGAATTAGAATCTTACTTAAGAATCTGTAATTAGAAAGTGTACTTAAGGATCCCTATGGGCATATATTGACTTAGAAAACAACATATTAACATTATCTATGTTTTATTTCATTTTTATTTATTTTTTTAAATGTTTCCCAGTTCAATTTTAATCTGATTCAGGCTACACTTGAGAGTCATATGACTCAGGGCCTTTGTGTTTGACATCTCTGTTGCAGACAACTGACAATTTTTTTTGACCACAGCAACCTGAAATTATCTACTAAAACATAAAGAGGTTACTATTGGTGTTGGTGAAGGGCCATTCACACCAGTGAAATGAGGGATCTTTGAAGTAAGTAAGTATAGTGAAAACTCCTGAATTAGAGGAGAACAAAGTTCTTAGGGCATTTTAATGACAACTTACATAAGGGAGTGCTCTGAAGAGGAAAATTAATTGATAATTGAAAGGAAGCCTGAGGTATTTGTGGGTTGTGAGAAAATTTCAACATTTTTAGAATTTTATTTCTAGAAGATAATACATGGGTGTTGCCTTAATTAGGGCCAGGCCATCCTAGGAGAGTTCTCTTCTTTCCCCCTTCATGTCTCTACCAAATTTAACCACAATAGAGGCGAGAAGAAGAGAGGGGAGAGGGGAAGAGGGGAAAGGACTGGAGAAAGTTCAAAAGGCCTATTCAGATAATTATGGAGAAGTTTCTTCTTGGCTTAAAAATAGTAAAATGAAATTAAAAGCTTCTAAAAAAGAGTGTGATGGCAACCGATTTGAGCCCATCCTACCCTTCAATCCCAGGAAGGATGCATTTATTAAGGGCCTGCTATGTGCTAGGCACAATACTAAGTACTTTGTAAATATTATCTCATTTGATCCTCAAAACAAGTCTGGGAGGTAGGTATTATTATTATCTCCATTTTACAGTTGAGAAAATTAACAGAGGGTAAGTGACTTGTCCAGAGTCACATAGCTTCTATGTGTATGAGGTAAAATTTAAATTCAAATCCTTTCACTGAAAATCTGTGCCTCTATCTAATGTGCTTTACATATGGTATTATATAACACAACTGCCTTATATATGTTAATAAATTTCTTTCCAATCAGGAGTCCTTGAAAATCCACATTAAACACCTCTGTTTTGGTAAAGAGACGCAATTCAATTCAGTAGGCATCACATTAAGTGCTTGGAATTCAAAGGCAAAAATGAAACAGTCCTTGCCTTCAAGGTGCTTATATTCTCCTGAATATCAAAAACACTAATATATATGAAACACTATAGGGAGAGAAGCTAACAAAGTAGATCAAAGTGATCTATTTGAAGGTGGGAAAAGTACTAATAATTTGATTGGGTGATGGGGAGAAAATCAGGGAAGGCTTCATAGAAATGGTGATTCTTGAGCCAGCCTGAAAAGCAGAGTGAGGCACCTGGTATGGTGATGGGAACAAAAACAGGGTCAGGAGAAATGAGGCCAAGATGGAGATGTATGTCTCTGCAGGCTTCCATTCTTAACCAGCACAATCCTTTAAATGTCAGGGCAGCCTTGAGCCTGAGGTGGTGGGAGATGAAGCTTTCTCTCTTAACAGTGGCCTTGACCTACCTGAGTCATGGTGAGAAGAGAGACATAAGTAGGGCAGGGAGAGCAGGGCTCTGCCTCAGGGTCCCAGATTTAGAAGGTGCTGACAGCATTTGTGCCTAGTTGGCAAGAATAATTAGGAGGGATGTGCTGCTGTCCAGCACTGAATGCAAGGAGTTCAATAATGAAAAGAATGACTCCCTATTTATCAAAATATTTAGAGCAACATCTTCTGTAGAGTAGTCAAGAACTAGAAATAAAGTTGATGCCCATCAGCTGGGAAATGGCTAAACAACTTGTGGTACATAATGTAATAGAACGTTGTTCTTATAAAAATAATGGATATGATGCACACAGACAAGCATGGGAAGACTTGCATGAACTGATGCAAAGTGCAGCCAAGAGCACAGTATGCACAATGACTACGACAATGTAAATTTTTTTAAAAAAGCAATGACATTGAAATTGAAAGCTATAAAATTGATATGACCAAGTTTGGTCTCAAAGAAGAGGTATGAGAAGACTCCCTCCATGCCCTTCCTTTCAGAGATGACTGAATATAGATGTGGAGCACTACAAACAAGGTTAATGAGTTGATTAGATTTTGCTAAACTGTTTCCTCCCCCCCCCCTCTTTTTTTATTCTTTGTTATAATAGATGGCTTACTGGGAGGGGAAGAGGGAAAAGGAAGGACTATATTAAGAAATAAAGGTGTTATAAAAAAAAACAAAGAAAAACAATAATTAAAAAAATTTTAAATAAAATAGGTGGGGTCAATTGGATTTGTGTTTTTATTTCATAGAAAAATGACCAATGTGATGAAAGAATTACTAGGAACTAAATTTGAAATTGATGTTAAAGTTATACTTTTTGTAGAATATTATAGCAATTTTTCTTTTTTTCTTTCAACATTTTATTTTTTTCCAGTTACACATAAAAATAATTTTAAGATTCTTTAAAAATAATTTAACTTCCAAATTCTTTCCCTATCCATCCCTTTCCTCTCCTCTCCCTGAGATATAACCAATTTGATATAGGTTATACACGTGCAATCATGCAAAACATATTTCCATATTAGTAGTGTTATGAAAGAAAACATAGGCCCCCCCCCTGAAAAAAACAACCAACCCACAAAAAAGGTAAAAAGTAGTGTGCTTTGATCTTCATTTGGACTCTGTTAGTTCTTCCTTTGGAGGTGAAAAGTATTTTTCATCATGAATCCTTTGGAATTGTCTTGGATCGTTGTATTGCTAAGAATAGCTAAGTTATTCACAATTGATCATTGTACAATATTTCTGTAACTGTGTACAATGTTCTCCTGGTTCTGTTCCCTTTACATTGCATCAATTCATATAAGACTTTCCAGGTTTTTCTGAAATCAGCCTGCTTGTCATTTCTTATAGCACAATAATTTTCCATCACTATCATATAACACTTGTTTAACCATTCCCCTATTAATGGACGTCTCCTCAGGTTCCAATTATTTGGCACCACAAAAAAGAACTATATAGCAGATTTTTCTTAATGCTTACATTATACATGAGTATAATGTAAGTATATATATAGTCAGCTTGGTTCTCTGGGAGGCACCATTTGTGTGTGGCACTTGTTCCTGGGTACGAGTTCCCAGTTATTTTCTGTATCGATGGTAATGGCGGCTCAGAGGACTGTGTAGTAAGAAGGCAAACCTTGAAACCCAATCTCTTTGAGGGAAAGCTGAACAGCACACTGACTGACAGGAGGAGGCAGGGGTTGAATTGCCTCTCCAAAGATTGTTCTGCACATGTTCCATTCCATAAACTATGATATTTAGCAGAATTGTAAGTCATGCCTTTGTCCCTCACTCCCCACCCTCCCCCTAAGTGGAAGTACAAAGGAAAGTGCTCTGCTGCCCCCTTAACCTTCTCTTACCTGGTGATTTCCCAAGAATTCAGTGGATTGGGAGAAAGAAGCCCTCAGAATCATTGTGGAGGATACAGCTGGTGGGGAAGTGAAATCTTGCTGATGGCTAAACTCACTTCCATGACTCCAGAAGCAGTGTCCTTTATTTGGAATTGTGTTAGACTAGGAAGCTTCCATCAAAATAAAATCTCTACCTTAAGATTTATAACATGCTTTCCTCACAACAAAACAGTGAAATGTTTTAACAAGCATTATCCCCATTTTCCAGAAAGGGAAACAGGTTCAGAAAAGTTTAGCAGCTTGCCCAGAATCACACAATCGGTAAGGGTCAAAGTCACAGCTCAAACCAAGACCAATGTTCTTTCTATATCATACCGCTCTACAAATCTGTCTTAAGAGTCTCTGACAGATGACAGTGTTTTCCTCCAGTCACTTTTTTTTTCTGGTGTGAAAATGACTCTGACAACAAAATATATGAGACCATAAGACCATAATTAAAGTTTTATTTGATCCAAAATATATAAATATATGTACAAATCATTTATATACAAAGCATCCTATACTACCTGGTTCTATAATTCACCCCCTCCTCCCACTCACCTTGTCACCTTCTTGCTTTTTTTGGCCTTGGAAAAGAGCCAAAGGCTTAGACAATTATTCCAGGGCACTGAACAGCCTAAAGGAGATATGGTGCCTCCCGGAGGGCCAAGCTGACTATTGAGGCGTCATGTAGGTGTTGAGAAAAATCTGCTCTAATATTCTACAAAAGGCGCAACTTTAAAACCAATTCCAAAAATTCCTTTGTCAAGTTGGTCATTTTTCTATGAAATAAAAATACAAATCCTACAAACTAATGCTCAAAGATCATTTAGCTTTATAAACATAGTTAAATATTCCCCCACCTCACCCCACCCAATTACTAAGTCTTTTCTCCCAGAAATAAATATGAAACCCAGACTACCTTTGTTTTGAAATAAAATCATTGATATGAAAAAATAACTACCTAGGTTTTGAATTCCCACTTTCTAATTTGCTGAAACCCTGCAGATGGAAACAAAGTGAAGTGTGACCCATTTCCCTGGGATGATTTTTTCATGTAGATCCATATTAAACTGACATTTGGGAGGTAAATATTTTGAACGTGTGTGCTCAACTGCTGAAACTTATCCAAATCTTAAGATGGTCTGACAGTGTTCTAACATGAAGGTCTGGATGGGTTTCAGAAATAGATTGACTGGTAATCATATCTACAAAATGGCTGGTATATTACAGTGTGAGCTTGATTTAGGCTTTGTACCATGACCAAAAATCACAATTGAACATGTCATTGGTTTCATTGGGGCTGCCATATATAAGCTTGCTTCAAAAACGGAATTTGCATGTAATTGGAAGTACAGAGGGACTGTTTGGCTTCCTGCAAATTACTCTGGGTTATGTCGTCCAAGGCGCTTTTTGATAAAGATTGAGATCAGTTGCTGGGGGCGTTGCTGATATTCTAGTAGGACTTCATGGGGTGAGTTGATCTGGTCACATTCCAGTCTGTTGAGAAGGGTAACACAGACAACAGCAGCTAGAAAATGAAACACGAAACAAAACACAAGCATTTTTATTAGCATGTCACCCTTTGTATATTAAGATGATTTGCATCCCTTATACTAGGCTATATATGGGGAGTTGTTTTTCTTGCATTGGTGCAGAAAAGTCATGCAGTATACAATATATTTTGTACTTTCATAGTGGCTCACATAAGGGAGTCTCAAAACAACCTGTAATAAGTGTAATATAACTATTGCCCTGTCTCCTTTTATAGAATACTTGATTAAAATGAGAGAAAGAAAAGCAAAATATACGCTCATATATCTGAAGCATCCACCAGGGAGGCAGAGTATTTGATTTTGCTGTTTAAGGAAGAACTCAAAGTGAGAAGGTCAGTGCTTTGGTGTAGTATAGAACCTTATATTTTCAACATTAGGGCCAGTTACTGATTGCATTCCATAGAATCGCCAAGGAGAAAATGGGTGATGACCATCTTTTAGGGCTTGACAATTCAATGACAGTACAACAGTCTATACATTATTGCTAAAAAAAAAAAAAAAAACCCAAACCTAGAAACACCTCTCCCCCCCCCAAAATCCAACAACAAAAGCCCATTAAATGCAGATAACTGAACCAGCCAACCATTCATTACTTACTTCCTGAAATTTAACAAAAGAGAGAAAAATTTGATTTTCTGGTTTTTTTTTTCTTAAAACATCCAGCTTAGATTTGAGAAGGAGTAGCCTTATAACTAGGAATAGGGAGCTAAGGCTTTCTCCACCTATAGGGGCCCAGAGAATGCTGTGTCTATACTTTGCCAGGGGCAAGGATAAGAGGGGATCTGGGGGAAAACAAAAGAGAGGGTTATGGACTGGAGGAGGTGATGATAGGATCATAGATTTTTATCTGGAAAAGATCTTACACATCATTGGGTTCAACTCTCTTGTTTTATAGATGTAGAAACTGAAGCCCAGAGAAATTAAGTGACTTATCCAAAGTCACACAGTAAGGAACTGAGGTAGAATTTGAATCCAGTTCTTCCTGACCCCAGGTTCAGTACCCTATCCATTATACCATGGTTCCCCGTCAAGGCTATAGCACTCAGTAGTCACTAGCAGTCTCCCCTCCAAGTACAAACTAACTCTGGTCTTCCTTTGCTTCCGAGATCTAAAGAGATGGGTGTATTCAGGGTGGTTTGGGGTGCCCCCTCTCCTTGTGTGACTGTACCCACAGCTGGTCAGTCCTCCGTATGTGCTGCTGCTCCCCTACCACAACTATTTTTCCTAAGATGAAAACAAAACAAAACAAACTAGTTATACCTCTGGAGAAGAGACAGTGACCTATAAAAGCCAGGATGGGAGCAGTTCTCAAAATTGACAGAGAAGAATCCTAGACCACTCAATGGGCTGCCTTTTTCTCGATACTCTTCACATAGCTATCCTATAGGGAAGCTGCCTCCCTGAGTCACAGCTAGTCAGAACAAGAAGTAATGAAGATATTCAACCTGAGTGGAATTGAATATGTCACCATTTGGGGTTCTATTTGTTTCAAACTCACTCATTGGGAAGTTGGCTGGCAGAGCAAGGGCAGAACCAAGGCACTCTCAGGTGAATGATCACCAAGTCTGTGAAGCCCACAGGTGGCCATTAGGAAACAGGAAATGTTGACAGTATCCCTTCTAATCCCTTCCTCTTGGCAGGTAGAGAAAAGTATATTCACTCCATGGCCTTGTCATACCACAAAGTGAGAGCAGAATCAAGGTTTCCTGGATGTCTTTTCTGATTATTTCAAGGACAAGACTAAAAAGTCCAAAGAGGACAGTTCATAGCCATCTCGGTGGTGTTTTTTTGGCCTTGGAGACCCCATTAATGAGCAATGTATAATAATCTTGTCACATAAGATTACAATTTCCAGGAGCAATTAAAGTGGACTAATTACACACAATAATTTTTTTAAAAAAATTAAGCCTGACAGCTTTGTTACTTTAAGGCATAGATGCCTATATCAAGGATCCTAGCTATCAAAATGTCACTGAGAAAGTAAGCCAGTTCACTGACCTGAAGATAGTGTGGCATGGGACTCAGAGAGGTCATCCTGGTCCAGGGACACACAGACATGTGCAAAGTTGGCAAACACACAGAGATTCTACAGAGCTAATTATCTGAGTCAGGTTGGATTCATAAGAAAAATGACATGCCCCCCCCCCCCCCCCCCCGACTCCTAGTCTTTTCCTTGACTGTCCCCCATGCTTGAAATGCTTTTCTGCTAACCTCCTGACTTCCTTGGTTATTTTAGTACTCAGCTCAAATCTTGATACCTCCACCCCCTCCAAAAGGGCCTTCCCTCTGCTATTATCCGAAATTTTCCCTGTTTGTATCTTGAATATAGGGCAGGTAGGTGGCACAGTGGATAAAGTGTCAGGCCTAGAGTCAGGAAGACCTGAGTTAAAAATCTGACCTCAGATACTTCCTAGCTGTACGACCCTGGACAAGTCACCTAACCCTTTTTGCCTCATTTCCTCAACTATAAAATGAGCTGGAGAAGAAAATGGCAAAACACTCTAGTACCTTTGCCAAGAAAACCCCAAATGGAGCATGAAGAGTCAGACATGACTGAACAACAACAAAATCTAGAATATACATAGATGTTTGTGTGTTGACATCTTTATTAGACTGTGACATTAGACTCCTTGAGGGTAGAGACTGTGTTTTTCACTCTTTTATTCCCAGCACAGTGCCTGGCACATAGTGGGTGCCTATTGATTAATTGATTCTTAACTGGGTATAATACAGCACCAAAGTGTCTTCATGGACAGTTTGACTTTCTTAGTTGTCAGTGACAACTCAACTCTCTAATTCTCCTGCATCATACACTTATTACATCCCCAAGGAGAAATATAAACTTGGGGGCAGGGACTCTTTTTTTTTTTTTTTTTTACAATTTTTTTCTTTGTATTCCCAAACACCTGGCACTGTGACTTCCAATTGGGAAATACATGATAGATGCTGGTTAGACTGGATTTGGTACTTTCAGCCTTGAGGCCTTCCTCATCATCCCATGCTTTTGGGGGTTTGGGCATGAGGTTTCATTGGTGTGAATGTAAAGAGGCTTGGGAAGTTGGAGGCCCTCACAGAGACATTAGGCGACTTGACCAATCATGCAGCCAGCAAGTGCTGAAGCAAGGCTTGAATTTGGATCTTCCTGAATACAAAACCAGCTCACTACCCACTGTACAACACTGCTTTTCTGCTTTCCCACTCCCTATTCCTATTACCATTGTTTAGTGCCTGTCCTGCTGTCCATCCTCTCCTTTATCTAAAGGAAGGGAGGAAAAGGAATAAACCAGAAACTGTGCTCGACACTTCACAAATTTCTCATTTGATCTTCATAACCCTGGGTGGTAGGTGCTGTTATTATTCCCATTTTACATTTGAGGAAATTGAGGCAGGCAGAGATTGAGTGACTCTCCCAGGGTCACAAAGCTCATAAATGTCTGAGGCTGGATTTGTCTATTATCCCCATTTTATAGTTGAGGAAATTGAGACAGAGTTTGAATGACTCTCCCAAGATCACACAGCTAGTAAGCATCTGAGGCTGGACTTGAATTCAGGTTTTCCTGACTCCAGGTCCAGCTTTCTATCCTATATGCCACTAGTTGCCTCAAAACAGGAAAAGTTCCTCAACAGAAGTCTTTCACGCTGGGAGATCCATCAGGTTAGCCTTTAGAGAAAATACGCATTAGTCAAGGGTTACTTTTCCCCAAGCATTTGTATTAGAAGCCTTCTATCCATAAGTGCCAAATAAATAAAGCTATGTAGCTAGATAAAGACATTTTAGGCAGTTGAAGAGGATTGGTTTTTGTTTGCTTGTTCTTATTTTTGTTTTTAAGAGGGGAGGTATGAGAGTCTCATGTTGTAGCCACTGCAAAGGCAGTGACTAACTAACCCAGGACCTGGGACAAATTCTGTTGGCAGATGGGAGAGGGTGGTTGAGGTAGATGGTGGGCAGAGGTCATGGGTTCTGAGGACACTGAGAACTCTGAGGGCAGCGTGTTTGAGGGGTGCAAGGCTTGGGGTAGAAAAGAAGACTGTGAGCCAGTCATGGAACTTACTGGGGAGAAGGGAGAGTGGCCTAGAGGTCTCCAGATGACAACAAGAAGGATTGGGCCAGATGGAGTGAACTTTCAAGGACTAGAGATCCTTGTTGAGCAGTGGTAGCAGATGGTAAGTCTAAATGTGGCAATAGGAAGCAGGTAGTATGCCAACTGGCCCTGTGCTTCAGGAAGTGTGAGGAAAGGACCAGCCTGCCTCTAAGAGGGGGTCAAGACATGTGCCATCCTCTCTTCTGTCGTCTTTGGTTATTGAAACATTCATGTATGTTAAGTCCATAATAAATAAATTTAAAAAATAGAAAATTAGATGTCAGTGAGTTACTGAAAATGAAGAGACTGTAAGAGGAAGATCTAAGATCACTGCATCTTAGGGTGGAATCCCTTCCCCTCCCCCCTCCCCCCCCCCCCCATGTAGGCATCTGAGACAAAACCCCAGCTGTCCCCTGCTAGTTCTGGCTCTGTCTGAAAGTCTACCTGCTTTGATTGTTTTAGAGTGCCT
>NW_027187419.1:83605531-83633021 GCF_028583685.1 Petaurus breviceps papuanus | reverse complement strand
AGGGTTAGAGAAATGAATGTCAAATTAGCTTCCTAGTCCTGGCTCTGATACACAAGGTAACAGGGTCACAGAGAAGTACCATTGTTGATTGCTTCATCCCCTGTAAGACTATTTTCAAAAGCTAGAAACAAATGGTCCAGTGGGAACTGAAAAGTTTTCCTCTGTATCTTTTGGAATATTTATCATCTCTCATAATTCATTTCCCCATTCCCAGTGAGGTATTCTTTTTTACTCCAGTCAGCAAGAGGATATCAGAATGTAAGGCGTTCTAAGTCAGGGTTCCTCGCACTTTTCATTGGACTTAATAAGGCAATGTTAAAAATACTGAATACATTCTGTGTGTTACTAGTATTTGTCAAAGGAATAATACTTAATTCCACTTTCCCCCTATAAAAGACTCAATAGCAAAGTGATTGTGTGGGCTAGAAACAAGAAGAGACAGAAAATGGAATTTCAGCAAAACTTAATCTTAGACAAACATTAGGCTCAGTGTGTTGTCATGCAGTAGAGTGAATGGCAAAATGTATTGTCTTCAAAAAACTGAGTGGGAATCGAACTCTCTTATCAGAAGCTCCCAGAGCAAAAGGATTAGCATCTATAATCAGAATTTTACCTTTTTTGGCCAATGGAGATTCAGCCTTGAGAGGGAAAATATCTGCATGTTATAAAAAAAATTTTTTAATGTAGGTAGGCAGCTAAAAAGTATTATATTTTGTGCATATAGAATTGTGTAGGTTCAGCCTTCAGTTGTAGCACCCTTGGGTGTATTCCCAAGTTCTTCTTCTCCTACTTGTCTGGGAGGATGATGATGATGGCAGTGGTATGGGTTTTGTGGGGGAAATGATTATTTCAATTTGGGACAGATAGGGTTTGAGATGATGGCAGGACACTCAAGGGGAAATAGCCAGCACATGACTATAGGAGTGAGACTAGAGTTTAGGCACATGATTGAGGCTGAATATTTGGAAGTCATCTTTATAGAGGTGATCATTAGACAAGGGGTGTGAATGAAATCTTTAAGAAAAATAGAATAATAATAATAACATATTAACCATAACATATTTCTATGGTATTTTAAGGTTTCTAAAGCACTTTTTTGGGGGACCAAATTTGTGATTTTATTCATTTAGGAAACTACTGGTGAGGAACCTCTCTTTACCAAGGCAGATTGGAACTAATGAAGAATAAAATGAGCAGAACCAGGAGAATAATTTGTATGAGAACACTGAAAACAAACAACTTTGAAAGTTTTAAGAACTATGATCAATACAATGACCACTGATGGTTCCAGAGGATGGATGATGAAACATGTTGTCTGTTACAGAGATGGTATGGAATGAAATATATATATATTTTTGTGTACAGCCACTGGGGGGAATGTATTTTGCTTAACTATAATATTTGTTATAAGATATTTTCTTTTTTTTCCACCAATGGGATGGGGGATGGGGATAGGAGGAAGGGAGAGAAAATAGGTTCCTACTTTTTTATATACAGAGAGGTGAGGGGTTGCTAAGATTGAAATATTGCATGAACTTTCAGATAAAGTTGTTTTTTTTTTAGTATTGTCATATTTTGTTATAAGATACCTCTTACAAAGTGGAAGTAAGTGATAAATGTTTGCAGTATGAAAACAAAACATTAATAAAATTGAAAGTGTAAAAATTAGAGCAGATTGGCACCTTCTGACATCTTAGAGTTTTAGAGATTTGTCTGGAGCACTTGGAGGTTAAATGACTTGGCCAGGGTCACACTGCTAGTACCTGATAAAATTTAAATCCAGACCTTCCTGACTCCAAAGCCAGCTCTCTCTCTTCAGTAAGTCATATTGCTTCTGATAGGAGGCATAAGTAGCTCCATTTTACAGGGGAGAAAACAGAGACTCTGACAAGTTAAAGGGTTTGCCTATGATCATTCACTTGACAAGATTGAATCCTGAGTCTACTATCCTTTCTACTACACCACATAGCCTCTCAAAATAGAGAGACTAAACCCATTATTTTCTGAACCTCAGTTTTCTTAACTATAAAATGAGGATGATACCACCTATGGGACCTAATTTGCAGGGTGCTGTGAGACTCAAATATGTGTTAAAAGTATTTGCAAATGTACAAACATGATATAAACAGCTTCCTGTCATTGACCCAACCTGAGTGTCTCTCCAACATATTAAACACAACATGTCCAAAACCAAAATAATTATTTCCCCACCAAAAAATTCTCAGCTTATTTTTTTTTCCCTCCAAGTCAACCAGGCTCAAAAGATCAGGTCCATCTTTGACTTTTCCCTACCCTTCATTCCCCATCCAAGCAGCTACCAAGCCCTGTTGATTTGTCATCATCGGCATTTCTAGTTTTGGATGGATTGGCATCTCTCTTCTCCACTCAACACCCTAGCTCAAGTTCTCATTAATCCTCACCTTGACTAGGGTACTAGCCCCCCTGATAGGTCCCTTCTCTCTAATCCAAACTTCTTCACACAGCTGCTAAAATAATCCTGCCTTGCTAATGAACAGGTTTTACAATGTCTCTTCTTTGCTCTGTAGAAAAAGTAAATGTTGATTGTGGGGAAAAAGAAAAGGTACATGGGACAGGACTAAATGGGAAAGCATAGGTGGAAAGAATTCTAGGCAAGCCAGAGAGAGGGAGAAAGAGAGAGGGGGTGGGGGGTTGTGAGGGGAATGGTCACATAGATAATACATGGCAGAGCTGAGATTTGAACCAAGGCATAGGCAGAAGGAATTCTAGGCAAGCCAGATGAAGAATAAGGGCCCTGAACTGGAAGAGAGAGGAAGACTAGAAGGGTGATTGGGATCCTTTGTGTATTTAGGAAGTTATCAATACTTGATCTTGGGATGGGTCATTTTTAGCTATACTCCTATCTGTTTTACTTGTCCCTGTCACTTCCCCCATGCAAGCTTATGATCTGAAGAATATAAGATAAAAATACATTTCTTTCTTATTATGTGTTTTTCTTGCTTTCTCTAAGGTCCAGGAGTGGGCAGAAAGAATATGTTGATTTAACAACCAGGATTTTGGAGATGCAAGATACCTTAGGGATTATTTGGTCCAAGGGATCTTAATCTGGGGTCTATAAACGTACAAAAAAATGTCTAACTGTATTTCAATATAATTGGTTTCTTTTGCAATCTTAGGTATTTTGATTCAGTTAAAAACACGATTCTGAGAAGGACTCTTAACAGACTTCACCAGATTACCCAAGGGGGCCATGACCCACAAGAAGGTCAAGAAGCTCTGATCTAATCTAACCTCAATGCAGATGAGAAAATGCCAAAGTACAGAGACAGAGAGACTTGTCCAAGGAGTGTAGTAGAGCTGGGACATGAATGGACTCAGGTCTTCTGATTCCAAATCCCAAATGCTTTTCACTACATCATTACTTTCCATAAGTAACGTCCCATACTGATGCTTAGAAATAGATTAAGAAGCTTTATTACACATGCTTTTTAGTTTTAAATTTGTTATGTCTGGAAGTTATATTCTAATCCTACTAGTAGATTTTTAGTTTAGTCTCTAAATCTGTCTTGCAGCAAAGGAGAAAAGTCATTCTAACAGAGGGTAATAGAAGGGAGAAAATCTTATGAATCAAATTATCAGATAAAAATACCATTTTTTATTTTTACATTTAGTACAGAATCATACACGCAGTAGGTGCTTGATAAATTATATTTGGTGTTGATGATTTATTTCATGGCACTGAATTTCAAAAGGAGACAGTGACCATGTTAAATACAGATAATGTAAGGTTTTTGAAATTTTCTGCTTTAACATCCTGCTATTTAGTTATCATTTTCCAGCTGTGTGGTGATTATTCTCACCAAAAGAAATTTTTTTTTTTGCTGTGCAAACTTTTTATCTGGAACTTCCCAAGTAGATTTAATATAGTGTATAAATTTGCTCTGAAACAACTTTTGAGTGGTGAGTTTGTGAATTATTTTCTAGAGGATATTTTAGATGATTGGAGGCAGGTTGGCATTCAATTCAATCACATATACATTTATGAAGTGCCTACTGTATGCAAGGAGCTGGGATAAGCACTGGAAATATAGACAGTTTCACTTCTGCTCTTAAAGAGTTCACAATCTAATGTGGAGAAATTTGTACACAAATAACTAAGTCTAAGCAAACTGCAATAAGAAATAAATTATACAATTTATGTGAAGGGAGAAATTTTTTCAACTGCAAGGGTCAGGGTAGTCTTCACAGAACAAGTAATGCTTGAGTTGGTCTTTGAATCAAAAGAGAAAATTCAAAGAAGATAGGCAAAGCCCATTTCAGGCATGAATGATAGTGAGGATGAAGGCATGGAAATGAGAGAGAAAATAAAATGGGATGCAGGGGAAGAAAATAGTCTATTTGCTTGGAATATAGAGCATAAGATGGGGCACCAGATTGTGGAGGGCTTTGAATACCATGACCTGAAATTTACTCTTTAGCCATTAGTTAGTAGGGAGCCATTGAAATTTTTTCCCCCATGGGGCCGCTAGGTGGCACAGTGAATAGAGCACCGGCCCTGGAGTCAGGAGGACCTGAGTTCAAATGTGGCCTCAGACACTTACGACAAAAACTAGCAGTGTGACCTTGGGCAAGTCATTTAAACGCAATTGCCCTCCAAAAAAAAGCAAAGAAAAAACATATTCCCCCCACAATAGAGTAGTGATACCATTGGGAGCTATTAGGAAGATAATCTGAACAGTGATATGAAGGATATGTAATTGGGAGGAAATAAGGGATATAGTTATAGTTATCAAGCATTGCCTGTTTGTTCTTGTGGAGAGCTGAATCCATTATGCCCAGTTTGTATGACTAGGGCTCAGTTAAATAGAAGTGAATTTGGGAAGCGGTTAAGTATCAGAGTTTCTTTTGGATAAATCCACATTAAATACATTCCTTAAACTAATAAGATAACACTGTAACCCAGAGATTGGCAGAAATAGAAAATAAACAATTGTCTCTTCTCTAAAATACATGCGGAAGATGTCACTTCCTCATATTCCTTCTCCAGAAGAAGGAGGAGAGGATTGTGTCATTGCCAGGTTGAACTTTCTCAGATCCTGATCCTTCTTGTTGAATAAGACTAACATGGTGGTTAACAGTGCCATTTGATGGTTGAACACAAAATGGAGAAGGGATAGACTGGAGGTAGAAAGACCACTTAGGAATCTATTAAATAATTTCAGATAAGAAGAGATGAAAGCCTGAAAAAGATTAATTGCCATACATATGGAAAGAAAGGAATGGAGAGAAGAAATATGATAGAGGTAGAATCAACAAAAACTGGTAATAGATTGGATTGTGGAGTGAGGGAGATTGAAGAGTCAGAGATGACTAAAAGGTTACATGGTGGGATGGCTAAGAGGATTGTAGTGTTATCAACAAAAACAGGCAAGTTGGAATACCGGATATGTTTTAGTAAGAATGAGTTGTTTTGTACATGTTATGAGTGAGATACCATTGATAAACTCAGGGAAAGGCATCCAGCAGGCAGTTGAACATATGGCCCTGCAGTCTCGAAGAAAGTTCAAGAGGAAAAGACATGGATTTTGGAGTCATCTACATGGAGGTAGTAATTGAAGCTGTGGGCATAATTGAGCAAGTAGAGAGAATGGAAGAGAGCCAGGGACAGAATCATGGGGGAACAACCATATTTAATGTATGAATGGAGGAGGAGGAGGCCACAGAAAAGACTGCAAAGAGGAGAGAGACAGAGAGACAGACAGAGATAGAGAGACAGAAGCAGAGAAGAGGGAGAGAAAGAAAGGTAGAGGGAAGGAGAGGGAGGAAAGGGAAGAAAGAAGGAGGGAAGAGAGAGAAGGAGAGAGAGAGAGAGAGAGAGAGAGAGAGAGAGAGAGAGAGAGAGAGAGAGAGAGAGAGAGAGAGAGAGAGAGAGAGGTGTCATATAGATAATAAGTAGCAGAGCTGAGATTTGAACCAAGTCCCTCTGTCTCTAAATCCCACGCTCTTTGCACTTTGCCTCTTGCTTAGGAATAAGTGACCCTAAAATAATTTACCTTAGTAGAATGATGGGGATAGAAAACAGATTGCAAGGATGACAGGATGGATGATCAAGGATGATCCTTGAAGTCTGTCATTTTTGTTTTTGTTCTCCCAAAGTCTAGAACAATGTCTTGCACAAGTAGATATCTAATAAATGTTGGTTGATTAATTGAGGAGTAAGTGTGGGATTTCATATCTCCTCAGGGTCTAATGTCCTACCTTTTCCCAATTCTAGATGCAAGTTAAAGAAAGCAGAAGTTGACTCCTAATTCTCATGAAAATCTTACCTTTTAGCCCACAAAGTCCACACATAGCCGCAAACACAGTTGATTCCATTTCAATATTCCTGATGCCAGCTTTATAAGCTCTTCTTAAGTAATCGAGCTTTTTTTCATTGGAAAAAGAACACAATGCTCCATCCAGACGTCCTTGTCCTTAAAAAGAAGGAAGAACCTTTGACTGACAGTCTTGTAGAGTTCATGTGTGTTTAGAGTGGCTCATAGCCTGGCTTCAATAGCCTGAAATTGTTTCTACAGGTCATTTAAATCACTAGATTCATCTGTATCCTCAATTTTTACTTTTTTTCATATAATTTTCATCAAATTTGACAAACATTTATTACACATCTATAAAGCTAAATGCTGAGAAGATAGAAAGTCAAGAAAGCATGGTCTATGATCTAAAAAACCAACCCAACAACTCTGGTTTAGTGGGGGCAGAGGAGAGAAAATAGGAAAAGAAAGAGAAACTAAATTCTTTTCTTTTTTTATTGGTCTGGATCTGTGATTTTATTGGCATAGAGAATTGTGAAGAAACTCCCTTTACCAATGTGGATCAGAAACTACCATATGCTTAGTTTTCTGAGACACTGAAAGGTAAAATGATTTGCCCAAGATCACAAAGCCAGAGGCAGGATTGAAACCAGGTTTTCCAGCACTGGTGCCGCTATCACTATACCATACTACCTCTTAAATCCTGTTCCTAAAAGTAGCTGAGAGGGTAACCCATCTGCAAATGGCATGAGGATCAAAGAAGGAAGGGCTCACTTTAAGTGGTCAGGTTCAAGCAAAACTCTACAGAGGAGGTGATTTTGGAGGTGAATAAGCTAAATGATGGATAGGATGTTAACTAACAGAGAAGGAAAGGGAAGGCATCACACTAGAGAGGCTATATGTTTCAATGGGAAAAACGCACTGAGCCTGGAGTTAGAAGATTTGAGTTTTGGTCTTGTTTCCATCACTTAGTAGATGCAGGTTAGGTATGAAAAATGGGCTCTCAGACCATAGACAAGTGTGACCATAGACAAGTCCTTTAACTTCCTCTGAGCCTGTAGATCTGTGAAATGGGGATAGCCATTGGATTGTTGTTTAGGCATTCAGTTATGTCCAATCTTTTGTGACCTTGTAGACCATAGTATACCAACATAGCATACTGTCTATGGGGTTTTCTTGGCAAAGATACTGGAATGGTTTGCCATTGCTTTCTCTAGTGGATTAAGGCAAACAGAGGTTAAGTGACTTGCCCAGGGTCATACAACTGGTAAGATTCTGAAGCTGGAGTTGAACTCAGGTCTTCCTGACTCCAGGGCCAGCACTCTACCAGGGCCGGTGCTCTATCTACTATGCCACTTAGCTGCCCTATGCAATCATAGTCAGCACTTTTTAAATATTAATGACAAGCTAAGTAATTTGTATTTTATTCAGAACATGATGAGGAGGCAATGAAAACTTTTGATCTGGGAGTACTGTAGTCAGAGTTGTACATGTGGAAAATTAATCTGGCATTAGTTTTCAATTCATTTGGAGGGGAGGAGGCTTGAGGTGGTGAGACCAGTTAAGAGGCTATTTTAATCATTGAGGTGAGAAGTAATAAGACCTGACATAGGTTGGTGGGAGGGGAATGGAAAGGACACAATCATTGTAAGATGTATTATAGAAATAAAATGGATATGATCTGGTGAATAATTGGGCGTGAGGGAGTGGTGTGAGGGAGACAGAAAATGACAGAGGTTTCTAGCCCTGGTAACTAGGAGAACAATATTAACAGAAACAAAGAAATTGAGAGAAAGGATGGATTTGGGGAAGAAAATAACAAGATCATTTAAAGACATGTTGAGTTGGAAGTGTTGACTCTACACATGACAGCGAAACTGTCCCACAAGAAGATAAAAATGCAGATATGAAGCTAAAATGAATGATTGGGACTCATCATTCCAATGACAAGTAAGCACTATTGGCATATTGCTATGAATGAGGAAATTCAAGACACAGGTGTGTATTAGTTGCTGGAAGACAGTATATCAGTATACTTATATATGTGAAAATATATGAGAGACAGACAAAGATATAGAGACACAGAGAGACAGACACACAGTGAGAGACAGAAAGATGAAGAGACAGAAAAAGATAATATAGATTGAGCCAGAGAAAGAGAAACAAAAAGACAAAGATAGAGATATAGATAGAAAGAGATATATAGAGACAGAAACAGAGACAGAGAGGAAGAGAGAGAAATCCAGAGATGTAGAGAGAGAGGAGCCAGTGGTAAAGTAGACAAGTAAGGAGGCACAGCAATAAGAGAACTTGGGCAATTTCAGTTTCACGTTTTTCTCTCTTTACATCTTTCCCTCTCTCCCACTTCTATTTTTTCCTTTGCTTTTCCTCTTCCCTTATTCCTGTTTTCCTCATATCTCTCCCCTTTTCCTCCTTTTCCTTGAATGCGCCAATACCCCACAGGTATTACTTACATCCAACTAAAGAAGTAGATTATTACTGAGCTTGACTGGATACCCTCATGCGACTCCTGAGTCTTTCCTAGGGTTCCCCACCCCCACCCTTGCCATCTGTGCAATACTATGGTGGAAACATTTTGAGGCAGTTCCATCCCTTTGGGGCTCCCATGTGTCTTTCTTTCTGTTTTCCAATACCCACTGGTTCCTTCTGTCCTCTGCTTATCCTTTTAGGTTCAGGTGAATAGCAAAAGCAGGGAATGATTATGTTTTCTTTTCTCCTGAATCACTGATTTAAAAATTAATGACATCAAAAGAGACACAATTTTGTTAACTTCCCTAATTGCATTTTAGTATTCAATTTGTTCTTGGAGGATTAAACCCAACCCTGAATATAAATTCATTATATGGGATTCTCTGCTGGTTATTATGTCCTTGTGGTCTTATGCTTTAGTAACTAGAAAAGGTTGTTTCAATTTCCTTTTAATCCTCTATTATTAATTCCCTGAAGTGGGTGTTTTCATATAATTTGTGAGCTTAAATACCAAAGAGATACCAACAATTTTCTGCATAGACCCAACTGTTGGTAAGTTGGCCTTACCTTCATAGAAATCATAGGTACACATTGTATGTCCAATGAGTGTCGGGAAGTCTGGAATTTCTTTGCTACAATTGAGTAATTCTTCTGCCAATCCCTTGTCCAGCTCTGTACTTCGAGTAACCACAGTGTCCAGGATTATCTGCTCAAACTGGGGCTTAAAGAAGGAATCTACGGCTATGTCTGTTATAACGACAGACCCAGGTTCAATCCCTATAGTGAGAAAATAAAATGAAAAAGAAATGATTGCAACAAAACAATCCTGAGAGCCCATTTTTCATATCTAATCTAATTCCTTTACCACATGAGAGCCCTTTTGGTACTTGAAGACTGCTGTATCTTTTCTTCTCCAGGATAAACAAATAACTTTAACTGATCCTTTCCCTATTTCTGGGTGTACATCAAGTTGTCTTATGTTCTTCCTAAAATGGGGTGTCTAGAATTGAACTCACTATTCCAGATGTGAGTGGAGGAATCACTGTAATTTCTGGTGACTCTACCTTATTTACTACAGTCTAAGAAAACTTTAGACTGAAGAAACTGCATGTCACCCTCAGGGTCAGTCAGTCAATCAGTCAGTCAGTCAATTAGCATTTATAAGTGCTTGCTGTGGGCTAAGCACTGTGCAAAGTACTCGAGATAAAAAAATGGCAAAAAACCTTAATCCCTGCTCATAAGCTATTATTATTATTATTATTGTTATCCTTATTTGACACATAAAGAAACCCGGGCTCTAAGATTAAATGAATGAAGATGGCTATCTTCCTATGAAGTATCAGAGCTGAGATTCAAATCCAAGTCATCCCAGCTTCAAGGTGATCACTCTTTCCATGGTGACTCTGTTCAGGAATGGGATGGACTAGATGCTTCTGAGGTTACCCTTCTAATACTGATATTCTATTATTCTATTGCCCCAGCCCCTGCCTCTTTATTGTGCTTTTTATGGCCACCTGGTTTTCCAAACCCCGATCTAGGCCCTGTGAAACCTTTAAAGTCTTCTCCAGCACGCAAAACATATGAGTCCAAGAGCATCATCTGATCTCTTACTACTCCCATCTACCTCACAGGCTTATCAGGAGGAATAAAAAGGATAATAAAAGCAAATCCCTTTATTATTGAAAATTGATATCTAAATTAGTTGAGAGGCAATATGAGTCAGTGGATAGAGAGCTGAAAAGTCCAGTGGGGAATTCTGCTTCTGACACATGCTAAGTACACAACTATGGGAAGGTTCCAAGCTCTCAGAGTCTTCAGAAAACTCGGAAGACTACAAGTTGCAGACTATTTAGTTCCTGATCTGTGTTAGTAGATATCCCAGCACCAACAAAGTAAGAGCTCTTCCCTATCCTTAACAAAACAAAACAAAAAGAAAGTTGTTGTCAGTCTAACTCTTCCCATGTGGTAATATGGGGCTATTAGAGTGCATAACTATGGCAACATGTTTGCTGAGCTGCCCAGCTTCCCATGCAAACCAAAGAAAGCCTTTTGCTTTGCCCCAAATCTTTCCCTAATTCAATCCAGTCTCCACTCATCTACTAGTGATCTTCTTAAAGTACAGATCTGACCTTGTCACCCTGCTTTTCAATAAACTCCCATTCCTCTCTATTACTTCGAAGATTGGGCAGCTAGGTGGCACAGTGTATATAGAACACTGGGTTTAGAACCAGGAAAATTCATCTTCCTGAATTCAAATTTGGCTTCAGATAATTTCTAGCTGTGTGACCCTGGGAAAGTAACTTAACTCTGTTTGCCTTAGTCTCCTCATCTGTAAAATGAACTAGAGAAGGAAATGGTAAATCACTGCAGTATTTTTGCCAAGAAAATGCTAAATAGGATCACAAAGAGTTGGACGTGACTGGAAAAATGACTGAACAACAACTTCCAATATCAAATATAAAACCTTCTGCTTGCTTTTAAAGATTTTGATAACCTGCTCTCCTATCTTTCCAGTCTTCTAATACTTTACTCCCTTTTACCTCTTCTATGACCTAGTGACACCGGCATAATGATGTTCCTTGCATAAGATATTATCTCCTGATTGCATGCATTTCCGCTGACTATCTCTCTTGACTGGAACATTCTCTCACCTCTTCTCTGCCTCCTGAATTCCTTGGCTTCCTTCAAGGCTTAGCTAAAATTTCACCTTCTATATTAAGCTTTTCCTGATTCCCCTTAATGCTAGTGCCTTCCTTGTGTGATATTTCCTGCATATATTTGTTTGTACATATGTTGTTGCTTTCATGTTCTCTCCTCTTTTAGAATATGAGCTCCTTGAAGTCAAAAACTGTCTTTTGCCTTTCTTTGTAACCTCAGTGCTTTGTCTGACACATAAAAGGTGCTTAAAAATTGCTTATCAACTGACTGACTAGGAAGAAGAGGTATGATCTGTTAAGTATTATCCGAGATCCTTGTCTAGCTTGTTGGATTGTTGGGCTCTCCTACTTTCTTTTGGCTTGTAGGTGAATGTGCAATATTTTTGGTAGTTTGATTGGTATGGCAAATGCACTATACTTTATACCAATTTTTTATTCATCCTGCTTTCATCATAGACAACTGAGTACCTTACCTATGCCCCCCGATGTGCCAATGCGGATGATTGTCACATCATAGCACTTTGCATGGTGAAGGAGTTTGATGAGCTCGTGCAACATAATTGAAATGGAAGGAATGCCCATGCCGTGCTGTCAAGAAGAAAAGAAAAGTCATCATATTTCTTTGAAATTGATAGATGCACAAGACATATTTTATTCCTTCCTTACAAGTTAACTGTGCACAGATGAATTTATATAATCATTAAGGACTTGGCAAGGCTGGGGAAGATTTAAGTCATCTCTAACTCATATCCCCATGATTGCCTGATGGATGGGCACATCTGGGAGGATCTGAAAGAAGGATTTCCATCTCCATTTAAGTGGGTTCTGCCCTCCTAGGCAGTAACAGAAAAAAGACATCATGTGGTCTCCAGGATTGTCAGGGGGACATAATTCCTTTACTCCCCACCAGGCATCTTATGAGGAAACTTTTCAAAAGAGCATTTTTCATTTTTAATTTGATTTTGAGAAAACGTGTGTATGTTTTTGTTTGTGACTGCCATGTCATTCAACCTTCTCTATTGTGCTAAATGGAATTTGCAATTCCTTTTGTTGTTCTTATGTTTCTCTGCCTTAGTTCACTCACTGCTATTTCTATGTGTATGATGAGTAGGGGAAAGGGGGAGGTTGGGTAAGAATGGGATAAGAATCTAGAAAGAGGCGTCTGAAAGAATACAAATCACTGATAGAGAAAAACCAATTAAAGCAACTCTGAAATTTCACCCCGTCTTTGGCAAAGATGACAAAAAAGGAAAATGGCAAATCTTAGAGGAGCTTTGGGGTAAACAAATACATTAATGCCCTGTTGGTGGGTCTCTGAATCAGTAGAGTTATTCAAAGTCACTTAACTGTAATATTGTTTGAGCAATAGCACTATGAGGCCAATGGATAGATAGATATATTTAGATATGTATGTGTATATGTGTATATATTTGTATGTGTGTAGATAGATAGATGTTAGATGCCTAAGAAACCAAAGAAAGAAGAAAAGGATTCACATACAACTATTTATAGAAGCTATTTCTACGGGGGGGAAACTGAAAACTAAAGGGGATCCATCAATTGGGGAGTGACTGAAAAAATTGTGGTATATGAGTATAATGAAATACTATTACATCATGGAAAATAATGAAAAGGACAATTTCAGAGAAACCTGGGAAGACTTATGTGAACTGCTTCAGAGTGAAGTGAACAAAACTGGGGGCCCAATTTATACAATAACAACAACATTACAAAGACAAACCACTCTGAAAGATTTAAAAACCACTGATCAATGTAATGACCAACAACAATTCCAGAGGACAGATTATAAAGCACACTACTCACCTCTTGGTGGAGAGGTAATGGACTGAAGAAGCAACATGAGGCATACATTTTTGGACATGTCCAATGTGGGAATCTGTTTTACTTGATTAAACATATTTGTTATAATAGTTTTATTTTTCTTAATTTTTTTCAGTATGGGTGGAGGTGGGAGGGATGGAACACAAATGCATAGTAATTGAACAAAATCAAATAAAATTTGCATAAAAAAGAAAATACACTGAGAAACAGGTCGTAAACACAATATATTTTGCAATACATACTGGAAGCACAGGCAAGAGAAAGTTGATAAATGTCTATTGATTGAAAGTGTTCAAAACTCTACACCATCCCCACATTCTGTCTTATAATTCATAACAACTTTCATAGTGTCTTCTATGTGCCAGACATTGTTCTGAGGGTTTGGGATTCAAAGAGATTCAAAAGACATTCTCTACCCTCAAGGAGTTTACAATCGAATGGGGAAGTCAACAAGCAAAGAAATATGTACAAGCAAGATATATACACAATAAATAGAAAATAAGAGAGGAGAGGCCCTAGAATTAAGAAAGATTGGAAAAATCTATATAATATGGAATTTTAGTTGGAATTGAAAGGAAGCCAAAGAAATCAGTAGGAAGAGATGAAAATTAGAACATTCCAGGTAAGGCGGGCAGTCAGGGAAAATACCTGGACACTAGAGATGAAGTGTCTTATTCATGGAACAGCAAGGAAGCCAGTGTCACTGGATCAAAGAGTAGGTGGTAGGGAGAGAGGTGTAAGAAGACTACAAATGGACTAGGTTATGAAGGATTTTGAATGTTAAACAAAGGATTTTGTATTTGAATGTGGAGGCAATAAATAGTTACTGAAGTTTATTGAGTAGTGGAGTGACATGGTCAATCCTTTGCTTTAGGAAAACATTCTGGTGGCTGAATGGAGGATGGAATAAAGATGGAGAGACTTGAGGCAGGCTGACCCACCTGTTCTGTGGAGGTAGTATAATGAAAACAATGATGGACTTGGAATTAGGGAACATCTGGTTTCAAATCCCATTCCCAACTCTTATTACTTGGGTGAGCATGGACAAGTCATTTTACTTCTCTAAGTCTCAGTTTCCTCATCTGTGAGATGGGATCACAATCACTGAATTAACCTACATCACAGAGTAGTCATAGATATCAAATGAGATAATACTTGTAAAGCATTCTGCAAACCTTAAAGCATTAAATAAACAAATTTCAGCTATTATTATAGGAAATTTGTCCAGTAACCACTGGAAGTGAGTCTAAGCACTAGAGGTGACTAAGTTAAACTGAATGCTGAATTGTACATTGCACAGAGAATTTAGTGGAGCCTTGTAAGTGAAACCTTTCCTATGTTCCACTCAAGGGCAGAAAGACTTTTTGTTCAAGAGAGCATATTGGGAAAGAAGGTAGGAGGGCTGGTCTGTCCTGGTAGTTGGGTGGCTTTGTCAGGGCTATTCAGGATGGATTCAGTTTGGAAAACCAATGGAGACAAAGTCCATCTGTTTTCAGCAGGATCTCCAAATACATGTACTCTTATCTTTCTTTATGTCATGAGAGGACATGCTCTGTGAAATAATCAATTCCTGGTCCATTGTGGTGAGTTAAATCAATTCCCTTTCCCCTCCTCACATTTGACACAGCTTGCTTCTCCAATCAGAATTTGAGAAATATTTGCGTGTGCATGTGTGTGTGTGTGTGTGCGTGCGTGTGTGTGTGTGTGTGTGTGTGTGTTTTAATCCTTTGGAGAGCAGGGCCTGTGTCTCATGACTTTTTTAACCCCAGTGCCCTGCTCATTATCCTAATCATGTTTGCTACTCAATAAATATTTGCTGCTATGAATGATGACATAGTGATAACTTAGCTTATTCGTTTTGTTGTTATAGGTTTCTTGTTATCTCTACTGAGGAGAGCTAGAGAGAAGACATTTTCAAAAAAGGGTCCCTAGTTAAGAATTCCTCCACTATGTTGGAGAAACCAAGATCCAGGTTGCTGACCTCAGAGCTAGAACCAAGCTACTCTTCTCTCAAGGGGCACTGAGATTAGACTGTTTTTATTTTATGGTGAAGTTTTATTGCTTGCTTCTGGTGGTTTTAAATATATTTTATTAATGCTATATTTTACTATCCTCACACACTCAGACTGCCTGAACAAAGGGCAGGGTGTTGTAAGTCAAAAAGCAAGTCAGGGCTTTGGGAAACATGGTCTATAGAAATATGAAAATCTTCTACCTCCTCTCTTCCTTTTGAACCCAAAGTAGGCAGCATCCACACTCTTCTAAGGTGGGGAGCTCACCTGTCTTTTGCTTCCCCATCAACTTCGCCTTTGCTGTCATTCCCTACTCTGCTATTCTCCTCTCTAGCCATCACTATGCCCAGAGACTGCCAAGGCAGTTACAGCGATCCATATAGGCTGCTGCTTGGGGGATAGAGTTATGATTAGTTTTCAAAGATAGTCATCATTTCCTGGCATGGGAGCTCTCTCTAACTTAAATGCTACACAGGAAAATTGTCACAGCCCTTCTGCAATGAGCTCTCTCTGGTCCTCTGGCCATACCTCAGGCCATCTTTCCTCTGAGGCTGCATGGCCAAATGATGCTAGATGTTCGTTGCTGCTACGTTGTGACCTTGCCCCATAGGCAGAGACAAGGTTTGTAAGGCCAAGCTGGGGGCATATTCTTACACATCCTTATGACACTCTACTTCCCTGTGGACAATAGCAAAAAAAGGAAAGAAAAAGAATCGAGGGAGGGGCAAAGGGGAGGATTTTTTGTGTATAGTTCATAAAAATTGTAATTCTGTTCTCCATTTATCTTAGGGCACTGTGTGTCTACTGCTGTTAACATATTCTAAATGCAGGAAAGTAATTTATAGGAACCACATGAAAATGCATTAGCAGATTTTCAGTAGAGCTTATTAAAGTTTTAAACTGTCGCATTTTGGAATAACTGCAAATTTCCCTGGTGTACTAAGATTTCCACATTCACAGAGGTAGAGAGGTGTTGAAGAGAGAGAGTTGCTGAAAGGTAAAGTGTGTATAACAGGGACAGTTAATAGTTAGCAGTGAAAAAGAAAGTAGATGTTCTTTTTGCTATTTCTAATGTGAAAAGTTTACATGTTAACTGCCCTGAAGCGATACTGAACAGTATGTCCTGCCCTTTCTTTCTAATAATGAATTTGTACTTGGCAATTTTGTGGGATTGTATTAGAAGGTCACACGTCCCTGAACAGATCAGTGATTGCGCTGGGTTGGGTAACCACTCTACAGGGGTAGAACACAGTCCTCCATGCTTTTCTCATCCCATGAAACAGCTATAAATACAAAATGGCATTGACTCCTGTCTGGGCCCCTCTCTGATTCCACAGGGACAGAGCTAGAGTGAATAAGGGGGAACAGGGTACTAAGAATCACACACTTACAACTGTGCATGAAACTGCTGATACTCTTAATGTGTGATCTTTTCCCAATGACCAGTAAGTTGATGCTTTCCTGTAGGAATTGGCCAGAATGTGAAAGACAAAAACAAAAATATGCCTATCTTTAAGCATTCCCCTCTTCTTCACTGGAAACTAACTTCTACCCTCCTTACCCATCCCTGTAGGTAGGAACCCAGAATCCCTGCTCCATTTGAGACAGCTAAGTGGTGTGGTGGATAGAGAGCCAGGCCTGTAGTCAAGAAGACCTGGGTTCAAATGTGACCTCAGATACCTATTAGTTGTGTGACCGTGGGCAAGTCACTTAACCTTTGACTATCTCAATTTCCTCTCCTGTAAAAAGGGGATAATAACCTACCTCACAGGGTGGTTGTAAGGATAAGAAAAGATAATACTTAGAAAGCACTATATATATGCCAGTTATTATTAACTATTCAGAGCCTTTGACCCACTTGCTGTTTCCCAGTTGTGGTGGGCCAGACCCCTTCCCCACTCTCAGCCTGCAGAATAGACATGGCTGCTCACATTGCTTGTTATGAGCTGGGAATACACAACAACAGTCCTTCTAGTAAAGTGGAGGACCACCAAGCCTTACCTTTAACCCTGAAAATGAATCCTAAGGTTCTCTGGGTCTTTCCATCTTCTCTGCTGTTACACCCTCCAGACCCACAGGCACTGTCCCCAGACCTTGCCATCTGCCTCATACATAAATCCTTTACGTATTTTAGGTCTTCCAGACACCTTGCAGCTGAACCTTCTTGTGCATATTGTCTCTCCTAGTTAGAGTATAAGCTCTTGAGGGCAGGCGCCATCTCGATTTTTCTCTTTGCATCCTTGGGGCTTAGTACAGTACTTATATACATACAAGCACATAATATATGGTCAATAAATTTTTCATTCATTTATTCATCCATTCATTACAAGTAGCCATATTTTTCTATCCCAGTACAATGATTTCAACATCTTCCATGAGGTATGTGGACACAATGATTTAGTACTTACACTGATGGAGAGCACTGGACCCGTTTTGTACATACAGTATCTGTCTGTCCCAGCACAAATGTCTTGTATGTCTTCCTCACTTCCCTCAAGTCCAAGTTCATTGTGTATAAACAGTGCAAAAGCCTTCATTCTTTTGGGACTCCCTCCAACGCAGACAAACTGGAAAGAAAACCATCCAAGAACAGCTGCAGTAATTAATGTGACAACCAAGGCTCAGTTTGCCTCTAAAATGTCTTGTTCAGTTCTTCAAATGTGTCTTGTGCTAGTGTGTGTCTATACTGCAGATAGTATTAGACAGAAAGCAACAATGTGGTTGGTTTGAATGTATGCTTGCCTTGGAGTCAGGAGAAATGGATGTTAAAATCCTATCTCAGACACTTACAAGCTATGAAACTGTGGGTACGTCATTTAATTTCTCTGTGCCTGAGTTTCCTCATCTGTAAAATGGAAATAACCATTCCTTAGAGTGCTTAACTCACCCAGTATTTGAGAGGATCAAATTAAGATCATTTGTATAAAAAGCTATGAATATTGTTGTTGATGAGTCATTTTCAGTCATATCTGATTCTTCATTGACCCGGTTTGGAGTTTTCTTTGCAAAGACACTGGAGTGGTTTGCCTTTCTCTAGCATTTTACAGATGAGCAAACTGAGGCAAATTGGATTAAGTAATTTGCCCAGGATCACATAGCTAGTAAATGTCTGAGGGTGGATTTGAACTCATGTCTTCCTGACTTCAGGCCTGGCACTCTTATCAACTGCACTACTTAGCTGCCTTGCTATGAATTTAAATGCCATATCATTATTATTCTTATTTTTATGCTTATTATTTTTACAAGGAAGTGAATCAGAAGATATGGGATCAAACCAAAGGAATTTTCTACATAATCTGACAATATTGTAGAGTGTAGACCACTGTTAATCAAAATGGAAAAGTTCCTCCATAAACCTTATAAGATTATAGGTATTGGCCATTGGATGGGACAATTGATGGGACACAAGGAACTCCTAGTGATTGGATAGTGAATGATCATGGCCTATAAAGGCAAGTTAGGATTTGTCTTGTCCCACTCTCCTAGAACTCAGCTCTTGAGGAATTGTTTATCTTCTTCTTCAGACCTATTCCAGAGTATGGCAAAGGGAAGGGGGAAGAATACATATCCCTCCCCTCTTCCAACCAGAAGCATCATTGACAACTTGTAGCAGCATATGGCCACGGGAAATATGTGCTTACATGCAGCCTGGAAAGTGAATTCAAAGATTGCTTCCTGAATGCCAATTTCCTGTGTAGAAAAGAGGTATTTTAGTCTCCTTAGACAGTGTGATCCTGGGATCTTGCCTCTTAACAGAGAAAGAAGTCTTTCAGAGTAGTACCAGCTTTGAGAATTGCCTCATGGGTAACCCCAAGTTCAGGAGATCCTGAGTTTGAGAGTTCCAGGAACTGGATCTTCTAGAAAGGATTTCCTGATACCTCCTGCTCCTCAGAGGAGGAAGGCAGTGTTCATCATTCTTACACAGTATCCTACTTGGACCATGAAGCCAGATAAGGGGTCCTGCCCCTTCTAAAGAAGCATGCAGTGCCCTACCTGAGGATTTCAGCTGAAAGCAACGGACACTACAATCAGCCAGCTGTTTTTGGAGCAGGTTCTGACAACATTCAGCCAAGCAGTGTTTGGCAGCATCTAGTGGATGCTATGAAGCCAAGATTAGCAGGAGCATTGTGAAGACATTGGGGTCCTGCAGCTTTGGAGGCATGAGCTGCCCCTTTTCATGTTTCTTGACTGTACGTGTTCCCTATGTCAGTACCCCTTCCAACAGATACACTGGTCATATCCATCCCATATGTATGTTCCTCTCTTCTTATGACCTTTATTCATGGCCATTCTCTCTGCTGATGCTGGGTTCATTTGTAGAAGAGTCCACTCCACATTTTTGAAGGAGATGTTGGGTTGTTGGGATTTTCGTTTTGTTTTGGATTTTTTTTTGCTATGCCAGTAAATGACTTTGCTTCGAGCTGATTATGCCCCCTGGCTAACTTTTAAAAGACAAATATATTGGTAAGGGCTCATAATGTGTGATTTAAGGGTACATATCCACTAAGTACCTGAATCTACATTAGCCATCATAAAAGGGACCCTGTCTTCAAGTTGGAGAGTTCCTAGGGTGCTGTATTATTACTGTTATCATTGTAGTTATTATTAGTATCATTGGCTCATAACAAATGCTACCTGACCAGTGTTTAACATTAACCTGGAATTAAATATAGACCAAAATGTAAAATAACTCCAGAGTGACCATTTTAAGTAACTGGGTCCACGAAGATACAATCACAAAATTTAAAACAAAAACAAAAATATGGTTTACATCTCACCTGAATGTTTCTAATGTTTTCATTTACATTGAATATTTCAGCCTGTTTTAGACATTTGCTATTGCACAATCCCTGTGTTAAATAATAAATGAAATTGAAAAACTGAATCACACTAATATCAGTGGACATATTTAAAGAACGAGGAGGTTCTTTAATTCATCAAAAGTTTGACAGTTGTTTTACTGGCAATCTTATGAATTAAAAATCAATTCTTAGTAATTTTTTAATACAGAGAGTGTCTACTGAAGTTTTTATATCTAGGGGTGAAGACCCCATTGAACCAGTAGAATTCAGAGCCTAAGCAGGCCTAATTGTAAAGGGAATTAACAACTGAGAAATCATGCCCAAGTTATTGGCATGTTATTTGGTGTGGCAAGCAGGGCCATCAGGGCTTTAGGTCAGAAGCAGAATAGGCATCGGAGAGTCAAGGAACTCCAAGAGACAATGACAAAAGCATTGCACTAAAGGATGCTACAAAATCTAAGGAAAGTGACTAAAATTATATTGAAGAAATAACAAGCAGGAAATGTGATGTCTAGTTTTCAGCTCCTACTTGGACAGTCCATTCCTAGGTACCATGGATCAGGAGTCAATCACAGAAGAGGTCTAGCTTCTATAGCTGGAATAAGGCACAAAGACTCAACTAGCTCATCTAAAAAGTAGAGAAAACAACAGCAGTTCTTGGGGAGCACCTTCTGATAAGGAGAAAATATGTCATTCAAGACTAGGAAACAGTAAAGTAGGTTTAGATAAGAGTCACGTGGTGACTCTCTTTTATACTCTCCACAATGGTTGTTCCAAATGGCATCTTTTCTCCTCACATCTGCCATTTACATTGTATATATCATGCATGTACTTTTCCTCTATTTTGTCTTCCCCAGTAGAATGTGAGCTCTTTGAGGGGAAGCGTCATGTTTTTTCCCTTCTTTGTATTCCCAGAACTTAGCAGAGTACCTGGCATTTAGTAAATACTTAATAAATGCTTGTTGATTTACTCTCAGTGAGATCCTTGCCTCCTACTCTGCTAAGAAAATAGAGGTAATTCATCATGAGTTCCCTCTTCTTATCCTCTCTACATCATCCCTCATTCTCTCTTCCTTTGTTCCAGCCCCTGGAAGGTGAGAGAGTGTGGTCCTTCTCTTTTTCAATATTTCAATATTTCCTAGTCCACTTAGTTATTCTTGCTCTCTGCCTCAAATTATGTTGGATTTACTTATTTGTTTACCTGTCTTATTCCCTAGTCAAATGTAAGCTCCTTATGAGTAGGGGCAGTTACTCACTTTTCTTTTTGCAATTCTAGTACCTAGGACAGGGATTCACCCATTGTGGACACTCAAATGCTTGTTGGTATTGGAGGTTTTAACATGATTTCCTTAAGCTACTGGATACTCTGTTCATGATGTGCTCCTATTCCTCCTCCTCCTCCTCCTCTTCCTCTTCCTCCTATTTTCTTTTGCTGATTACCATGGAGCTGTTTTTGTAGTTCCTTTGTTTATTTGCCAAGGGACTAGTAGTTGGTAATCAGCTCTAACTCAACTCAAATTTAAAGGCTGGGGAGAAAAGGAGGTGAAACCATGAGCTAAGTTGAGGTTTTGAGTTATCTGTGGATAATCCATTCAATTTCCTCCTCTATTATCATGAGTTGGCTTGAGATCTAAGTGTATGCAGGCTATTTTTTGCTAAGTATGATAGTTCCTAAATAACCTCATTGTCTGATACCAGTGAATGTAAATTACTATGATTTATATTGATCATAAAGCAAAAACAGATGTTAGAGTAGCTTGTGGTTTGATTTCTCCTTTGAACTGTAGCTATTGCTACAATCAACAGGCATTACTGAATATTGCTGGAGCCATAAAGATGATATGGTCAGACAGAAAAAGCTTAGATAAGACTTCGTAACTGACAATTCTTAAAACCAAAGTCCTAAATCAGAGACATTAGCATTTGAACTATAGATCTGATTTTCAATTGACTGCTTAAGCAGGAAGTTGAGCATGGCTGACGACCACCAACATGGACCTTGATGGTCACTAATCAGTGAAAGCCTCAAATGAATTTTTTCATTTGTCCTTGTTCACTCCAAAAAGGGAGTAGCAGGGAGGATTCTTGGAGGAAACAAGAATAGTTGCTGAAGAAATTTATTTAGCTCTTACTATAAGGTATACTCTAGCTTATCCTTGGTATTGGATTAAAAAAAAAAGAAATACTTAAAATTAAATTTCCCACTTTACAGGTTTGGTGGACCTTAGTGCATCATTCCAAATTGTGTAAATGAATATATGAAGCTTTTTCATCCATTTATTATCCTTCCAGTTTTATGTTTAAATGTCCTTGAGACAATTTGACTTATTTGGGTCTCTCAGCAAGGTTTCTGTAACTTACAAGGGATCAACCATGTGCTCCATTGGCATTTAGGCAATGTCAAGAGATCTAGAGGAACTTCTACTCCATGCCTCCAATCTGCTGTTGCATGGACCCCCTGAGGAGAATTTATTGGAAAACAGGGACAAGAGGAACACATGATGTTTAGGCAATGATGGGTTGCAATCTTTATCATTTGGAGGATAAAGTCACAGACCTATCAAAGTCTCAAAGTAGCACATAAAGCAGAATTCCATTTTTGTCACCTAATATATGTGTGAATTTGCCCAAAGACATTGGGGAAAAATTATAAAATTATGCTTGTGGTAGCAGTATCCCCAGCATTTTAAAGACAAAACTTTCTATGTGTTCATAGACAGATACTCAAAGTTCTTTCCTCTGATTTTGTAGATAACGTTATTGACAAGGATGACCATTTGTGTATAAATGGAGCTGAAAAAAGCCAATGTTGTTCTGGTATTGTGAAAGGTTGTGGACCCTAAGTGGACCTTAGAGGTTGTGTGCTCTGAACCACTCATTTTACAGATAAGGAGTCAGGCCCTTAGAGGTGACATGATTTGCCCAAGATCACATATACTAAGAATTGACCTCAACTCACTGCTTCCTATTGTACAGCTCCACTGGTTACATTTATATTGCTGAAGATATCTCCAGAAGGTGTCTGTATACCTATGAGGATTTGAAAAGTTCCAATTTATTTTTAGGCATTAGTTTTCAACATCCTCCACATTTTCCAGAAAAATTCCCTGTCCCAAGCAGGACAGCTGCTATTAAGTTTAAACTCAAGCAAAAAAAAAATACCTCTATAAAATGCCAAAGCAGAGATAATGGAGGAGGAAGATGTAAGAAAAGCATTTCTAGATGTGAATCACACTAGCTGGCTCTTCCAGTCAAAGTTAGGGTAGCACAAAGTCACAGAGGGAGAAGGAATACAATACAATACAATATAATACAATACAATACAATACCTTTGGAAAGGAGAATGATAGAGGTCCTGGGATAGAGGTGCAAGACTGATACTGGGTTGTCTGCAAATGGGTGGGGTACAGAGGGAAGGAGGCTAGGATGGGAGAAGAAATCCCCCCAGACCCCCAGCCCACCATCTGGTAGTATCCAATTTTAACTTTTTGTTCTTGCTAACTAGGTGTTAAATGTCGCATACATGCTGCTGAAGGATGACAAGTGATGTCAACACCCTCTAAATTTAGTTTCCTGGGGCAAAGTCCTGGTCACTCTGCTCTAGTTATGGCTTTACCTATAGGTTCTAGCTAATGCAAAAAGGTCCTCCTTTCATTCTTCTCCTTCCATCTGCCTATAGCTTCTGCTCCTAAAGGTTCAGGTCAAACAGGTAATTCTACTTTGGAAATCTCTCCTTGCTTCCTTACCACAATATAATAATTCAGTCCAATGCTTTTTTGACCAGACCTGCCATTTCATTGGCATAGTATCACAGATTGGGAATTATTGGTGAGGAAAACACTTTTGCCTTTGCATATCAATCCCACCTCTCCAACTTTTACTCTGAGTTTTCTGGGGCATTGAAAGTTTAAGTGACTTGCCCAAAGTCATTCACTAGGTGTCAGAGGTGAGACTTGAATTGAGATTTTCCTGATTCCATTACTCCAAGTTACCTTATTATGTTTATCATATATTATATTTATTATAATAGAAAGTTCTTTGACTATATGGAATTGTCACAGGTAAGAAATGTCTCTTAGGCATTGGGACATCCACAAAATGGACCATGCAGTCAGAGGAGAATTCAAGCTTTGGTAAATGGAAGCAATAGGATTTATAGCAGTAATAATAATTATTATTATTGACATTTATGTAAAACTTTAAGATTTATGAAATGCTATCCAAATATTATCTCATTTTCCCCCTCACAACAAACCTAGAGGTAGATGGTGTATTATTCTTATTTTTACTGATGAGGAAATAAAGGCTAAAGGAGTTTATGTGGTTCATTAGTGGTCACACAGCTAGTATGTGTATAAGGCTGGATTTAAGCTTGACTGTTCTTGACTCCAGGTCCAGCCCCAATGTGCCACTGAGCTGTCACCTGAAGCCTCCTTCCTATAGTAGGGTGAATAGAAGAAATGCTGAGATCAAACCCTTAGATGCTTTCCTCTAGGAAAAATGCTGATGACATGACTCCAGGGGTTTAGCCCAGGCCCTACAGTTGTGTGACAGCACAGCATAATAGAAAAATTGTTGATTTGAATTCCAGTCCCATCTCAGGACCGTACTATCTGTAAAACCACAATCAAAGCAACTAACCTTTCAGAGGCTGTTTCCTTTCCTTCAAAATTGCTGTAATAACAATACTTGTCCTACCTACTCCATAGGTTGGGTGTGAAGCAAATTCTTTGCAAACTTTCAAGAACTCTGTAATGGCATTATTATTGGTGGAACAAATAGCACACATGAAATGTCTTTCTCAAGCAAAGGATCATCCATTCCGAACTAGAACCAATCTTAGAAATCATCCTTCCCTTGTTTTATAGGTAAAGAAACTGAGGTCCATGAAGGGAACTGAGTTGGCTGAGACCACATAAGCAGAGAAGAAGGCCCAGATTCTCTGAGTCCAACTCTACTCTTCTTTTCATTGTGCTACACCCCTGAATAAGAAACTGAGTTGTTTTCAGCAATGACACCAAGGCACCATCCAAAGTTTGTTCAAGTATGTGAACCCTCGACATCCAGTAATAACACTTCTGTTCTGCAGTCTTAGGCCATGTGGTTTAGCAGGATGAGAGGTAGGGTGCTGGGGGTATGGGTTGTGCTCAGAGGTGAACATTCTGGTCCTGGCTCTGTCCTTTACTAACCTTGTCATCTTGGATAAGTGTTAGGTAACCTCTGTGAGCCAGTTCCCAACTCTGTAGGAGAGGCATGATACCTATCCATCTCATAAGGCTATTGTGAGGAACAAAAGAGATACTATCAAGGAAAAGGCTTTGAAAACAATCAAGCATTGCACAAATGTAAGGTTATTATCCATTCATTTAATTGGTGTTTCATTTTATGTTCCTGCTTATGGTTCTTCCACACCAGGGCCATCCTTAGAGGGGTGTAGGGCCTAGAGAAAATTACAGTATCAGGCTCCAGGGATATCCTCATTCAAGGAAAATTAGTGAGAAGCATCAAGAACAGCCTTGATCAACTGAACTGACCTTAAGCATCAAGGATGATAGGTCAGAAAAGTATTACAGTTTAAAGAAAATCAGCAGCAGCACAGGGCAACACAAAAGGGCAGCATGTAGCTCAAAGGATATGTTTGAAATAGGGGAGAAAGGACACAGTTGTTAGTAAGCCAGCCTTGGTCTCTCCCATGTTGCCTTGGTGATGATGGAAGGAGGATGGGAGAGTTCAGGGCTGATTGTGAGGGGGCACATCAGTTTTTATTTCAGCAAAAGGTATTAATGCTTCTTTCCCCTACTCCCCTCTTGTTATATCCCTTAGTCAATGCATAGCTTCAGAGATCTGGTCCCAATACTATACCCCCTTCCCTCTACCAAAAGCACAGATCCCAAGACAATTGCTTAGATTTTAACACAATAAAGATGGTTCTCTGTATTGCCAAATGGCAAATTTCTTGGAAAAGCAACAAATCTAAATAATGTCATCTGAGTCATTGTATTTTTTTTAAGTGAAATAAAGTATTTTTGTTCTCTGCTACTTAGATAGTATTAGGTTTAATGACTTGAGCATTAGGGAAATTCAGATTCGCTTAGAAATGCAGACTTTAAATAATGATCTACTAGATCCTCAATACTTTGGTCAGTTCCCAAACTGTGAGCACTACTGAGGTCATCAGTATCATTTCTTATGTTCCTGGGACAAGAATAACCAGTACATATATACTTATATTCAAATTACCTTAGAAGTCTTCATGTTTCATTGGAGATAAAGAAGAATTGCTCTATTATTGGATAAATTTGCAATAGTTTCAGAAAATGAAATTGGCTTTAGTTTCTATAAGAAATCTGACTTATTCGTTTAGTACTAAATGTGAAACTCAGATAACGTAAGTAAAAATGAAAAGCAGCAGTTGAAGAAAGCCAACATTTCCCAATGTTCTAGACTTCTTTACTTACCTTCACGTCACCAAACATGGCTGGAAGATTATGTGTCTTTGTTCCTAAATCCAAGTGGTAAAGAATATCTTCATCCATAGAATCCAAGTGAGGGTTTTTAACATGGACAAACCCATTTCTGAAAAAAAAAATGGAGAGTTAATGCAGAAGAAACCAGGGGCTTGAAGATCAAAATATGTCATGAAATAAGATCATATTTGTTTCTCAATATGGTTCATATGCATGTTCTCAGCTCTCATGTGGGTCACAAACTTTGTGCTGGGGTCAGATGATTTGTTGGGATTCCTTGGGTATGATCTCCCAACACAAGGAATCTTAAAGGTCGCAGCTGAAGTGGAAGCTAGTCAGAAAAAGAGGGATTCTTTTTCATTTACTTTGTCAATAAATGGCTGCCATGATTGAAGGAATCATTCCTTATCCTATGACTAGCTGTGGGCCACATAATATTATAGAAGGAAAGGATCATGGAAGCACATAACTAAGCTGAAACAAATGGATAAGGGTAATCTGAAAAGTAAGAGAGAAAATTCAGTTGGAAAAGCAAGACAAGATTCTCTATGAGGCCTTTCCTGAGCCTCCCCAAACTAGTAGTGCCTTCCCCCAAAATCTCGTAATATGCATTTCAGATATGCTTAATGTATATACTTGTCTCATCTGGCTGGCCTATAAGCTACGCGAAGGCAGGTACTATTTTTGTTTTTGCCTTTGAGTTCTCAGTGCTCAGCAAAATTCCTGACACCTTGTAGGTAATTAACAAATGCTTATTGAGTAATTGATAATAGGGTACATAGCCCTTGAGAGATGAAAGAATGAGGAGAAACGTAGAGCAAAGAGGATGGGAGAAAGAAAGAAGGGTATGCAGAGATCAAAACCAAACCAAAAGGACTATTTGTCATAAAGCACGGGAGCTAGAGAGAGAGAGAGAGAGAGAGAGAGAGA
>NW_027187419.1:83566257-83605431 GCF_028583685.1 Petaurus breviceps papuanus | reverse complement strand
AGAGAGAGAGACAGAGACAGACAGAGACAGAGAGAGACAGAGAGAGACAGAGAGGAGAGAGACAGACAGAGAGACAGAGAGAGAGAGACAGAGAGACAGAGAGAGAGGAGACAGACAGAAATAGACAGAGGGAGACAGAGAGACAGAGAGAGAGAGAGGTTATATACTGAATGACCAAATGTCTAAACACAAAATATTATTATTATAATACCCCCAACTATATAAAATTTTCAGATTATAGTCAATCCTTGATTTTACCATATAACTCATCTTCCCCCAGTACTTCAATAGCTCCCTCCAGATCAAATGTTGATGTCAGTCCACAGCCTTCAAGTATCTCTACCTTCCCTATCTGCTTTCTTCTCAGCTATAACCCAAACCACAACTTCCTTCCTAGTCCACCTTGCCTTCTAATGACTTATTGCAGGTGGTATTATTTCTATCTCTTGACTTAAGCTTTTCCCATCCTCTCTGTTTAACTTCTGACTCATCATGGATTTACCAGCTATTCACACCTAAACAAATACAAATCTCATCTGAGCCAATAATTTCATAACGGCCTTCAGAGAGCAAAACTGACGGCTATACTTTCCCAGACTTGCCCTGCTCATTCTCTGGAGGAAGAGCTCTTAGAGGAAAACCAGAAATGCAATCACATGATAAAAATATGGTAAAAGAAAAGAAGAAAGGAAGAAAACTGGATAAAGCACAGTTGGGAGAATCAGCTTTTGAAAAATCAAGTGATATCCTTTTCTTAACATAAGGGAAAATCTGCTCCTTGTCCTATTTATAACTGAAGTTCAAATCAAATATCATCCTCCAGATGCAAATCTCCCAATAGTTAGGATCTGCCCTTGGCCTCTGTGAAGAATTGTCTTGGATGAGAAAGGAGGAAGGTCGACAGTTATCCATGAATTGGCCCAAAAGACTCCCGTACACTTTGTGGGATTTTCTCATTCCGTTGACTCACAGCCTCCAATCAAGGAATCTAGGAGAAAATGCCTAGTATCCCTTGATAGAGGGAGATGGAGTTCTCATTAATAGGGCAGGAAATGAGCAATGATTAAGCACCAACTATATTCTAGGCATATATACACATATGTATACACACACTTATGTATGTATGTATATCCTTCCCTTCCCTCCTGGTTACCACTGACTGGCCTCTCTCTACAAGCCATCCTTCTTTACCTTCTCTTCCTTTCAGCTACTAGCCTCCCCATCACCATGCATAATTTTAGAGAAGACACTCCTTATTTTTCCCAGCTACTCAAATGGTAAGAGTACAAAGGTAAATATCATATTACTTGCTAAATAAGAAACTTTGGGATCTTCTGTTGGCCTCTATAAAGCCTTATATCAGAAAGGAAGGAGAAAAGGCCTATGACTGTTGCTGACTCCACCCTGGATTCCCATTCCTTATCTGCCTCAGCAACTCACCTATCTGGAATTCTTTTAGTCAACTGCCACTGTCATACCTAGTCATCAGGAGCACTCCCTTTCCACCCTCTATGAAGTATAAAAAATTCCCTTTTCCTTAGTCAATCAATACAAAACTAAGATTTTTCAAGGAATTTTTATTAAGGAATTAAACTAAAGGAAAACCAGTAACACCTAAAATCTTAGAAAGAAGCAAATTTCCAGGTTACACATTTCTGTTCCCAACTTTAATGTCTAATCAAAAATTGGCCTGGCTAACATAGCTTCAGAGGAACATGTTTCTTTTTCCTAGACTCAAACCCATCTGAGGCTTCCTTTCCCAAGGGTGCCTTTTTCAGACTTTTACAAGTTCCTCTTCTCATTTTATCTTGTGACGCTGGCTTTTCCTTTAGGGGATGGAGTAGAATAAAATCTCTGGTTGAGTTCCCATAGCCAGGTAGGGTAATAGACTAGCACTTATTTAATTAGCCACCCCTAGGTAGAGAAGGACATCATTTTATAGATTGTACTAACATATCAGAACAGAACCCTCAGATATTCAACGATTACCTCCTCAGGAGGGCTATTCGCCTTTCCTGAGGAGCAAAAACCAATTTCCTCACAGAACTCCTTTCCCAAACTCATATAAACATACACATTGCTTCCATCTCCTCCTTTTGTATAATTTAGATTCTTTCTTATTCCCAAAGACTGCTTTCTTGAGCTGAAGTTTTTCTTTAGACCTTTAATAGAATCTAAGAATCACTAGGGTATAGTGGAATAGGGTCTTGTTTAGATTCAGAGGATCTGGGGTCAAGTCTTGGTTGTACCACTTATAAACGATATAACCCTGGATAGATACGCTTGGATTTTCTAGGCCTCGGTTTCCTCATCCATATAATGGGAATAATAATACTTTCATTAATTACTTTACAATGTTATTATAGATATCAAATGAGATAACATATGTAAACATTTGGCAAATCTCACAGTGTTATACAAATATCAACTCTTTCTTATTGTAGTACGTCAGTTGAAAAGGCTTAGGGTATGGGCCTGACAATAAACTATGTTTATGTGTGTGTGTATACACACACATATATACATATACATATATACATATACGTACATACATATACACACTTGCTTTTCAATCTCTACCCCCAAGACATGTAAAAAGGTCAGGAAGTCCTATCTAGTTAGAATGGTCAGCGTACAGTGTTGTAGTCAACCAAATATTAAGATGAAAAGAGACTGGTGGGATGGCTAGGAGGCGCAGTGAATAAAGCATTGGCCCTGGAGTCAGGAGGACCTGAATTCAAATCCAGCCCCAGACAATTAACACTTACTAGCCATGTGACCTTGGGCAAGTCACTTAACCCCAATTGCCCTGTCTTCCCCCTCCAAAAAGCAAAAAAAAAAAAAGAAAAGAAAAGAGGTTAGTTATTTGTACTGGGCATTGCTTACCAATTTAAAAAAAGATACATTGTATGCATTAAAATAATGCTGAGCATAATATAATATTGCAGAAAGTACTTTATAGATATAAAAATATATGTGTACATGTGTATGTATATGTACACATGCATGTATATATGTTTATTATACACATATGTGTATCTGTAGGCATATTGTATATGTCTCTGTGTGTGGGTATATTATGTATATGTATATACATTATATATATGTGTGTGTATGTATGATCCTTTTTTTTTTTTTACAGCAATCGGGGTTAAGTAACTTGCTCAAGGTTACACGGCCAGTTATTTTTGTGTGGGTGCCGAGTATCTGAGCCCAGAACGGATCCCAGGTCTCCCGACTCTGGGGCCCGCTCTAACTTACTGCGCCACCCGGACGCCCCTATGATCTTTAATAAGATACTGAAACTACATGAACACATTTGTGTATCACTTAGTACCTATTGCAAAGTGGTATTGTGAGGATTAAATGAGATAATATTTATAAAGCACTTAGCACAGTGCTTGACACGTAGAGATACTTACTAAATGTGTGCTCTCTCCTCCCTTTAATGGGCATGTCACCAGAATTTCAGCAAGAGGTCTTGCTCAACAGAAGTTTTCAAGACTACATTTCCTAGAGGGCTTTGGACAAGCCTAGAGTGTAGTGATGTCCCTCTGCAAGGACATTGGTGGGGAGTGTGCCACCAGGAGGGATGTTTAAAAAGAGGAGGGCATGAATACAGAATAAGAATCAAGTGAATATGGGAGTAGATGGAGCTATGAATCATTCTAGGGAGCTGGAATTAGGGTGGAGAGACCATATGGAACTGCATGGCTAGGATATCCCTGAACACCGGAGTCACAGCTGGACCCAAACCTCTAGAGCCAACGTGAAAGCGTTTGACTGTTCTCCAGTGAGCTGCAGGAGACTTCCCAGAAAGAAGTGCCCAGAGGCAGATGACAGTGTACTATAAGTATTTACCACTGTGCCCAATGACTTCTGAAGTGACTGTGTCCTGTTCCTGCCATACTGAGGAACTGGGGGATTAAAAAAAATAAAAGAATTAGTATAGAATTCCCCTGGAAATAATCCCTTGTTGTATGGGTTCAGAGAATGTTTTGCTACTGATCCCCTTCTTTGTTATTTATGTTGCTTCCTGTCTAAATGATTTTGTCTTTGGACCTATGTGTTTCTTGCATGGTCAAGCAAGGAGAGAAAAATTTTCGCATTGGATGGCGGCTCGAGGTATAAGTCAAATGATTGATTACCTAACACAACCATACTGGGAGTAGTGAGGAATAAATATTATGTCATCATCATCATCATCCTCATAATGGTTTGATATATATATAATAATAACTAACATTTATATAGCACTCACTTATAATAACTAACATTTATATAGCACTTATAATAACTAACATTTATATAGCACTCACTGTGTACCAGGCACTGTGCTAAGCATTTTATAACTATTATCTCATTTGATCCTCACAATGACACTGGGAAGAAGGCACTATTATTATCCCCATTTTAGAGATGAAGAAACTGAAGCAACCAGAGGTTCAGTGACTTGTCCAGGATCATATAGCTAGTAAGCATATGAGGCAGGAGCTGAATTCAGGTCTTCTTGACCCTATACCCAGTGCTCTATCCACAGTGCCACCTAGTTTCCCCAAATGTCTGTTATTTGAGGACTGTCCTAAGTTCAGAGAGACTCCTCACTGGGGTGACCCCAGCAATTCCTGAGGACCATCATTACTAAATCATATTAGATCTATGGATCTGTGGAGGGAAGGGGCACTTAAATTGGTCAAATCATAGATCTTTGAAGTATTAGAATATTACTATTGTAATTATTATTAAAAGGTCGACAAATATTCTCCATCATTTATCCACTCTATTTCCCTGACTTTCAAGAATGAACCTCCAAACCATCTCAGCCAGATGAAAACTACCTTTTAAGACAAAGCAAAACCTCCCAGGAAAGAAAAATGTATCCTTTCCCTTGATAATCAATCCATCTCAGTATCTAAGAATTCCCTCTGTCAGGAAATTCTTAACTAAGTTATGCCTTAGAAGGAGGAACTTCTCAAGAACTTCCAAATAGTGATGTCATCATTTACTGCAATAATGATTCACCTATAACTTCCTCCATCTTTGGTACAGCATGAATCTTCTATCTCATCTTTCTAAAATATGTGATGCTGTGTGTGTGTATGGGGTAGCAAAGAACTAGAAACAAAGAGGGTACCCATCCAACGGGGAATGGCTGAACAAACTGTGGCATATGAATGTAACTGGACATTGTGTGACCTAAGAAATGTTGAATAGGAGGAACACAGAGAAACATGGGAAAACTCAAATGAACTGATGCGAAGTGAAGTCAAGCGAACCAGGAAAATTTTATACACACACACACACACATAATGACTACAATAAATTTAACTGAAAAAGCAATAAGATGAAGCTAAGTGTGATATGATTATGACTAATCTTGGCCCTGGAGAAGAAATAGAGAAATGTAATTCCTCTTTCAAATGTAATTCATTAGAGAAGTGGGAGACTATGGGTGTGGAATGCTGCATACATGATCAGTTATCTTGGTTGGTTTTACTTAACTACTTTTCTTTGTTAAAAGGGGAGGATGGGAAAAAAATAAAGGGAGGCTGGGAGAAGCAGAGAATCAAAAAAAATGTATATGAGGTCATGCAGAGTAAAGTAGATGGAACCAGGAAAACAACATACACAATGACTACCATAATTTAAATTTACCATAATTTATTATGGTATGGTCCATAGCTGTATGGTCCTGGACAAGTCGTTGAACCTCTGTTTACCTCAGTTTCTTCATCTCTAAAATGGGGATAATAATTATAAATATACCATAATTTAATTACTGCTGAAAAAGCAGCAAGATGAAGCTGTGTGATATAATTATGACTAATCTTGACCTTGGAGAAGAAATGTAACTCCTTTATTTCATTGGAGAGGTGGGGGACTATGGGTATGGAATGCTGTATACATGATCAGTTACATTGGTTTTGCTTAACTATTTTCCTTTTTTATAAGGGAAAGAAGGGGGAAAAAATAAAGGAAAACTGGGGGGGGAGGGGCAGCGAATCAAAAAACTACCAGTGCATTACCACAAAAGGCAGCAATAGAACTTAAAATAAGCAAATAAATGAAGGAATAGATAAATGAAAAAATGACAAGTGCTTGCTTTGTTAGATTTCTTTGTTTGCTTTAGGTACACTCCTGTACATTTTAGATTTTCCCTTTCCTGCTCCTCTACAGCCCACAGTACAGAAAGGAAGAAATGCAAACCTCCCCAAAGCTTCATAAATTACACAGCATGGCCAGCTTTTAAAAAGTACAACCAGAGCAAAGTCCTAGAAGAGAAGCAAAGGATAACCTCTACTTCTCACGGCTCTGTCTTCATCATTTTTCATTCTCTCTCTGTCTTTGTTGCTCTCTGGCTCTTTCTTGCTCTCCCTCCTTCCCTCAGTCTCTCTGTCTCTCTCTCAAGGAATGAACACTACAGGGGGCCACCTCCACTAAGGATGAGTAAGTGATTCTTTTTGTTGAAATACTGGAATGACTAAAGTATGATAGAGGAAATTCCACACACACCACTGTGAATCAACCAGTACTTTCACAAATGCCTAAAGCTTGATGAAGATTAATGACCCACAGTATTCTGTGAATTTGGGGATAACACCTAAGCTAAATATGCCGACAGTCGATTTATGCTTACACTACAGTTGTGTGACGTGTGATATCTTTGAAGCAAATTTTATGTAAAGTCAGTTACAAAGCTGGTAAGGTTGTTCTATAATGGTCTACTGGAAACAGTCAGACCTCCCTGGGGCACTGGGAGGCACCTTTAATTAGGTCCCAGGTTCAGCCAATTGTCTCCTGAGTTGAAGGATGAACTCTCTGGAGTGCATTTCAGGCTTCACTTTGAATTTCTTCACTTAGGGAAGTTGGTTAAAGCCTTAACATCATTCCCATGATTTATATTGCCCCAATTTCTTAGATAAATCAGTGTGCAGAGATCTGATTTAAATGAAAATGTTATTGGTAAGACAGTTTGCATTTCTTTCTCTCCTTTCATATTACAAATGCTATTTCCACTGCCTAAGCTTTAAACTTAAGGAGTTTAAATAGTAGCACAGGCCAATATTCAGAGTTGAATTTAATATAACATCTAAGGAGAGCTCATCTAATCAGAACAAATCCAAAAATGTCAAAATTACTCACCCAACATAAGTATTCCTGTCAGTCCTCATGGATTTACTGGAGTCAGCTAAAATAGATGTCATGCTTTTCTACTATGAGACAATCAGTCTTGAGTTTGAAATCAAAAGATGGAAAAAATATACCAGTATCCACTCTTAATTTGTGGATCTAAACAGAATTTTTCAGGCGTGTTTGCTGTGGCTAGAAAGATGCCCCTTGCCTGGTGTTTTTCATCAGAGATTAGCAATGGAACTTTCTCTTGGACCTTTTCATCACCCCAGTAAATTCAAATATTCCCCCTTCTCTGGTGACCTTTTATTATATACTACAGTTCAGACATCACCGAAACATTTCACCCAGTAGATTGGCTCCCTCAGAAGGTGTGGCATCCTATCCCCACTGTCAGGTTGGAAGCCTGCTCACTGTTTGTCCATGTTCTCACATCTGGCACTCATCCCAGAATGAGTTTGATGGGGCACATGGACTTATTTGCTTTGAGACTAGGTACATGGATGCAAGTCCTCTGTTGGTTTCCATAACAACCCCACTGGGTTTTCCTGCAAAAGTATCCAGTACACGTGAGAACTTTCAGTCCCCAAACAATCACCTCCCTCTCCAAACCACTTCCCCACCCCCATCACTCTCAATTTCTATTTTCATTCTTTCTAATCACAAGTCAGAATAACATCCAAAGTTAATACTTAAGCACAACATCCCTTGAACTTTGCTAGCACAGCTTCTCATACAGATGGCCAATATTTAAACAGTATTCATTTCTTGAGGCCTCACCATCTATCTGGACTCTCTGCTAGGCTGTGTGTCACAGTGAATTGGCTGTTTAGGGGTCAATCCAGGTAGGATTGCTAAAATGTCAATCTGACATTTTTAGAAAACACAGTGTTCCTGTAAAGGATTGTATGGATAAACACACATACACGTGTGTATACATATATAATATACATGTATTTATACAATACAATAATACATATATAACATACATGTATACACATACATACATCTATCTATACATGCATACGTACATATATATATATATATATACACATTCATACACGCATACTGTCACTTTGATCTTTTTGGGCCTTCAGTTTGCTCATTTGTAAAATATGAGGGTTTAATTAAATCTCAAAGGTTCCCCTTATCTCTAATATTCTGTGGTCTTACTGATTCTAGCTATTCTTTTCAGGAAGAATTCAGAATTTTTCAGTAGGACTGAAGCTTATTTCCTTCTTAAATTCCCTCCTAAGGAAGCAAATTACAGTCCTATGCTGATGGAGGCCTTATGAACATTACTCTCATGGCTCCCATATAAGTCAAAGTGTAAAATATTCATAGATGCAAAACTACTCTGAATATTTAGAATTTAGTAATATGCATTGATTTCTTTTCAAGAATGTGTGAAGTAGGTATAATATTTTTCTGTAATACCATAGTATGTGTTGACATATATAACCATTCTCCATAGTGCTGCTATGGTTGACAATTCTTTTTTTTCCTCCTGTATCCCCACATTGACCTTCCTTCCTATAAAACCCAGCCACTAATTCATCTCTCTCTTGGGGAGGCATCAGCAGAGTTTGAAGGTTGGGATGGAGAGAATACATGGAAAGGTCCTAGGCAGTTAAGCATGGTAGAGGTATCAAAGTCAAATAGAAATGGAGGCCATTAAACCATAAGGATCCCTTCAGGCTTCAGTTGACTTATAAAACGATGTATTAACATTATCTATGTTTTATTATATTTTTAATTTATTTTGTTAAGTATTTCCCAGGTACATCTTAATTAATTGGGTTCTGGCCTGCCTTCACACCCTAGGGAGTGTTGTGGGCCATAAATGGCCTGCAGACTGCCTGTCTGACATCCCTGATATAGTGGCATGAGATTCTGAAAACTGGAGTTTAAAGCAATTAGTCAATCAACAAAATGCATTACTCACCTACTATGTACCAGGCACTGTGCTATGCAAGCTCTTACTAACTATGTAGCCTTGAACAAATCAGTTAACCTCTGTGGGCTTTAGTTTCCTATCTGTAAAATCAGAGAGGGAAGTAAGTTGAACAAGATGATGTCAGGTCTTTCTCATCTCTATCCTTAGGACTCCCAGGCTTTTCCATACATCTCACATCTGAACTCTTTATAAAGTGTTCTCTCAGCCCCCTCACCCCCAATTTAGAACATGAGATCCTTAAGGTCAGGGACTGGTTTTTTTTTCTCTTTTTGTGTATCTCCAGCACTTTGCATATAGGGCATAATAAACGTTATTCATTCATTCATTTATTTATGAACTTGCAATGACAATAAGTTTCAATGTTATTGCCTATCCATAATGGGAGATTGGAGTTTCTTCACTGGGAGTTTTTGCTACTGGTGAAATTACAGATTGGGACCAAAGGAATTGAACAAACCTTGACTGAAACAACTGAACAACAACTTCCACACAACAATTTTTGCCATTTCCGTCCAAAATCAGTCTGGCCTTCTGCAGTTCTGTTTGGAGATCCATGGAAGTTTCTAATTAGAATCTAAGAATCTCAGAATTTCACACAGGGTCACCTAGTTAGTCGATCAACAGGCATTGGTGAAATGCTAAGCACTGGGAACCACCCCCCCCCAAAAGCAAAAACATGTAGTTCATCCCTCACCTGAAAAAATAATTCCCTTTATTCTATTCCATTAGATTATAAACTCCTTAAAGGCAGTGACTGTCTCTTGCCTCTTTATACCCCCGGAACTTAGCACAATGACTGAGGTATAGAAAGTGCCTAACATATGTTGATTGTCCAATATGTCCAAAACATGGTCATCCAACCTTTGCTTGAAGACCTCCAGTAACGGGGAGCCCACCCCCTTCCAAGGCAGCCCATTCCACTTTGTAGGGCTAAATGTTGGGAAGTTTTTCATATCGCTAGCTTGAAAAAACATGCCATTTTTGTCTGCCTTGGTGACTGGAAAGCAATGGGTGAGCTGGGTACAAACAGTCTGTCCTCTGGCTTATACCAGTTTGTTGGTTATGGCAACAATACAGCCTTTTGCCTTATGACTCAGCCCACTTTGGCCTGCCACAGTGTTCTTTCCCAGCAATCCACAACAATACAGAGCATTCAGCATCTCAAGTTTTCTTGGCCACCCCCCTTTGTCTCTTGTAGAAACTTTTAATTTATAGTTGGGGAGTCGTGTCAGGGGTACAGGGACTCCAATCTGGTATTTACTTCTGGTTCTGACAGGCGAAAGTGTTAGCTAATTAGATAAATGTCAGGTAATTAATTAATCCAGTGAATAATTTGGCTTATTAAAATGCCTGTTTCTAGTGCAGATTGTGGATTTTGCTAACCAACACTTTTGATCTGCAACAGTACCATGGAACTCCAGCTGAGATTTATATGCCCTGTGAAGCAGCTCCCCTGGACATTAAGGAAAGTCCTCCTCATCTCCACTGAATTGTAGAATCTGCTTATAGATTCTATGAAAATAGAGAGTTAATTAGGGCCTTCTGGGCAAACAGTTTATGCTCCATGGTTTTCCAATTTCCCTAAGCCTTAACTCCACTCTATTTTTTTTAAAGTAGGGGGAGAAAAAGGGGGAATTATTCTGTCTTTTTTAGGGTTCTGCCATACTTGATCAGTCAGTGCTTTTCATGAGGAAAGGAGAAAAGAGGAATACATTGAATCATATACTTTGGGAAGTGAAATATCTTAGCTCCTCTCCAATCACTGAGCAATTTTCTCACTTGCAGGGTGAGGCAGAATGCTATGACAGCGTGGGCAAAGGATTGGCTTTTTGAGTCAGGGAATCCAAATCCCAGCTTCTTCACTCTTTAGCCTTGGGCAAGATACTTAACCTTAGTTCTTCCTTGGTGATGAAAACATGAAAATATGACCTCTCCCAAGGGGGGGGGGGCGGGTTTATATCCAGCTTAATTTTGCCTTTCAGCCGTGCATGTTTGAGAGAAGAAATCAGACACTATGCCTGCTGCTTGCTGCCTTTCGGGCCTCTCTACTCCTTACAAATACTTTTCTCCCCTGCCTACCCATAAGTGGAAAGAGTACTAGATGTCTAGTTCAGCTGGCCTGGCTTTAAATCCTGCTTTTGCCACTTACCACTTCTGTGACATTGGGCGAATCTTAATCTCTGTGGGTAATTTCATCGGTAAAATGGAGGAGTTATATTAAGCGGTCTTCAAATTCCCTTCCACATCTAAGGCTATCACTCTAAGCATATATAAGATCAAGAAAGTATTGCATAGTCATACTGTTTATCTCTTTCCTCTATGACCTGACTTCAACCAAGCCTTGGTCAGTTTTGAGCTGATTCATACGCAGAGAGATGGAACTCAAACGTGTTGGAGAGAATATTGAGTACAACCTGCCATGAGGAGCTTAGTGAAATGGAGCCGGAGCTTCTGGGAGAGAGACACATGAAGTTCCAGAGACTATTCAAGAGAGTCGCCCATCTGGAGAGAAATGCTGATGATGTGTAGGGGAAACCCACTACTCCTCAACATGTTCTTTATTTCCGGCTTACCTCCCCAGAGACTGCTAGAATGGACTTCTTTGGGTAAGATTGGGCCTTCTCTCTCTTGGTTTGGGTTGAGATCTCCTCTTAGATAAAATAATCTGCTAAAGAGCTCATTCACTCTTGTAGGTTCTTTGGTATCTTCTAATCTGTATAACATTGCAGATTTCTGTTTGCCGTTTAGATGAATTTGTTCACTTTTTTGTTATTTATGGTGATCTTTTGTGAATGAACATTTGGTTGGAAAGAGCTAAGCTGGGAAGTATAACCTCCTCTTTAAGAATAACCAGAAAACACAGCTTTCCTTTTGAACCAGACTCATACCTTTAGACTACTAGTACTTGAGAAGGCAGATAGACATAATTCTAGCCTGACCACTTTTAGAGACAGGTGAGAGAGGGAGCAAATGCCCAGCCAAGGCTCTTCTCTTGCTCCTGTCAAGGCAGAAATTTCTACCTTTCTTGGAGAAGGGTCATCTGAATTCCATGCTATCTGAGAGCTGCATCCTTTAGACAACTTCTGTGTGTGTTACACACACAAACACACACATTATCTACTTAAATCATATTCTTCCAAGTACTGTTGTAAGCAAACTACTTCAACCACATTTTTGTTTATGTTAATCTGGGAGAAGAGTATGGCTAGAAACTTGGGCATCCCAAGAAAAATTTTAACAAGCTTATCATATGCCCTTTCCCATACCCCAGTACCTTGTCCCAGGTTCCCTGTTCTTTCAGTTTTCCTCTAATTCCTCCCTGGCTTCTTCCTTCTTCCACTCCCTTGTCATAGATTAGAACTAACTCAAACTAGTCCCCTATTAGTTTAGGTCCAAAACTGAACAAAATAAGACAATTGTACTCTATTTATTTGCAGGGGGGAAGGCAAGGCAATTGAGGTTACGTGACTTGCCCAAGGTCACACAGCTAGTAAGCATTAAGTGTCTGAGGCTGAATTTGAACTCAGGTACTCCTGACTCAAGGCCTGTTGCTCTATTAACTGTGCCACTTAGCCACCCAATTGTAATCTATTTAACAGCTAACAAAAAGATCTATAGCAAGAGAAGGACATTCAGAATAGAAAAGAAAAGGAAAAGGGATATTCATCTAGGATATATATAGCATAGATTACCTGTGTTGATATTGGTCATCCTGAGGCCTGAAAGAGGAGATGTAGCCTCTTGTGTCCTGGGTGTTTTGTACCCAAATGACTAGGAAGCTTTGAAAATGGCCTTAGTCCCCTCTACTAATTAAGCTTCAAGGGCAGTTTCAATGGAAGCACCCTTGTAGGATACTCTTTCTTCTCTTCTTCAGGATAAATAATACCTTTCATCTTTTTATTTCATTTAATGCCAATGGTCTCTTTGGAGACAGAATATTTGTATTCAAATCCTAAAAAACAAGGGCGTGGGAAGAACGTAGGCTACTGCTTTGCTCCCACAACAGCCCTTCTATATTTCAGCTTCCTCCTCTTACGTTCATTAGACCAGAGAGTGAAGGACAAGCCGGTCAAATAATCTTCAGACTGACTATAAGGACTGATTCCTTCTCCATCTTCTCTGTCTCCCATGGCTGGTCATTCGGAGTGATGCAGGGGGAGGAGTAGAGACAATAAGGTAGGGACCCCACTGTTCTAGGTGCTCCCTTCACTGACACTGAGAGAACTGATCTGTAGGACAGACAGGTGTACTTAGAACTTGGAAGTTCTTCAAGGACCTTCTGCCACACATCCCCAATACTTAGTAGTTCTTGCTTATCGCTTTATTTCTCCTATATCCATTTTGCCCCCTTCCTTGTGAAAACTTTTTCTATATTAGAAGACAAATTGTAAGGTTCTTTTCTTCTTACTCTTCTTTAGGCTAAATAACACCTTTTGTCTTTTTATCTTTCCCTGGTGGCCTCATTCGATGTCACGGAAAAAGAAATCTTTTTGGATTCAGAAAACCCAGGATGAAATCCTGGTGCTTCCACTTCCACAGGGTAGAAGATTTTAGTGAAGGCACATCCTCTCTCCACCTCATCTCAGGTAGGTGGGCTAGATTACCTCGAGGTCCCTTTCAGTTCTAAATCTCAAATCCCAATAATGGGAGGGGGGAAAGAAAAAAAAGAAAAATAAAGAAACCTACATGATAACTTTATGATATATTTAAAAGAAATAGCAAGTTGTACATAACATATTTGCAGTTTCAAGGGCAACCATCTTTTTTATTATACTGTTTCTTTTCTTGTTTTATTCCATAATTCTTGTTTTATTCCATTAACTAAAAATACAATAAATAAAAATTTAAAAAATTTAAAAACTCAATAATATTAATGATTCGATGATTCATGAGATCTGCAGCAACAGAAGGGGTACTCACACTGATGAGATTGCAAATGCATTGAAGTGTGGCATGTGAACAATGATAGCATTTTCCTCTAATCATTTGCATTGATGTTCTTTAGAGACTCTTTAGTTTCCTCATAGCACCAGTGATGTGAACACTACATCAATACTTTCATTATCTGACCATGTCATGAAGGCAAGCAAGTGTGACCTTTGATAGAAGCAAGAGTTCATGGAGTGGGAAGGTGCTGAAGTTGGTAGCTAGTACTGGCTTAAGGGCAATGAAGTAATAGCTAGGTAGAAGCCAGTTCCTGCATCTGATTCCTCAAGTCCTGGTAATAGCATCACCACCCTCCCAGACACCCAATTATAATGTCTATTCAGTTGCCAAATTCTGTTGATTCTTCATTTACATTTTTTTCAAGCATCCTCATTTTTCCATTCCCACTACCAAGACCTTAGTTCAGACCCTCTTACCTGTTGTCTTAACTATTGAAACAGCTTCTGAATTTAACAAATATTCACTGAATATGGTTGTTATTTTTTAAGACATTCTTTGTCTAATGGAGTCAAAGTGGAAAATGTGATCACCACTTCCAAACTAATAAGCATTTATTATGTATAATGTGCCAGGAACTGTACCAGATGCTGGGGATAAAAGAACACCACCACCATATTAAAGACAACCTTTATCCTTAAGGAGTTTATCAGCTATGTGAATGAAGACACCAGGTAAGATATTTTCAGATAGGTGGATTTTCCACATAGTAACTAATTGAAATAATCTATAAGTTTTTATTGAGACTCTTTGTTGGCCTCTACTACAGCCAGTGCTGTAGAAGTCATAGATACTGTTTTCAAAGAATTTCCTTGATTTTTTTTTTAGAAAACAAGATTAACATACATGAAAGAGGCTATAACTGCATAACTGCTCATAATAATGAGTGGTATATTTTCAGTTAAAAGAAAAATAATAATAGCTAACATTTATATGCCCTTCTAGGTTTGCAAAGCATGTTACATATGTTCACTAATTTGGTCTTTATAACATCTTTCTCCTTACCAAAACCAACCCCTCTACCTGCACAAGCACACCCATTCCATCCATTTCTTCCAACAAATTGCTCCCTCTGTCATCCCAGCTCTGCGGCTTATTTCCAATCTTTCCCTGTCTAGTTCCCCCCATTCTCAAAAGCCCCTCATTTGATCCTTCCATCCCCGCTAACTACCATCTTATATCTCTTCTGCCCTTTGTGGCTAAGCTCCTTAAAAAGGCCTTCTACAATAGGTGCCTCCACTTTCTTTCATCTCTACCTCTTCTTATCCCCTTATAGGGGTTATATGACCTGTAAAGGCTTCCAGCCTCATCATTCTACCAAAACTACTGTCTCCAAAGTTACCAATGATTTCTTAATGGCTAAATGCAATGGCCTTTTCTCAAATCATCTCCTCAACCTCTCTGTAGTCTTTGACACTGTTGGTCTCCTTGATACTCCTCTCTCTAGGTTGTAGGGACCCTCTCTCTCCTCATACCTATTAGCAAATAATGCCTCAGGTGGCTAAAGGAATGGCAGCAGCCCAGGTCTGGTGGAACAACAGTAAGGCATCTCGAATGGCTGCAAGATATAGTTCTAGGAGCATGAATTATCCCATAAGCTGAGAGGCGGTAAGGTGAAGCAGAAAGACTGTTACAGTTGTAGAGCCCAAAATTCAAACCTCAGTCTCAATCCCAGATCTCTTTTCTACCTTCATGAGCTTGCACAAATCACTTTACCTCTGGGGTCTATGTTTCCCGAGCTATAAAACTAGAGGGATGGATTAAAAGGACTTCCTTCTATTTCTAAACTGATAGTCCTCCTGATTTTCCTTCTCTCTGATATAGGATTCTGCAAGAGATTGTATTCCTTTGTCTACGCAGGAGTAAGAAGAAAGAAGCAAGCGTTTATTAAGTACCTACTATATGTCAGGATCTATGCTAAGAACTTTACAAATATTATCTCATTTGATCCTCATAAAAATCCTGGGAGGTGGGGCTATTATCCCCATTGTACAGTTGAGAATTGAGACAGAGAGGTTAAAAGACTTGCCCGGGGTCACACAACTAGTAAGTGTCTGAGGCTGGATTTGAACTCAGGAGCTCCTGACTGTTTGATCACTAGGACCAGTGTTCTAGTTGTACCACTGAGTTACTTCTTAGGTGGAGAGGGGAGAGAGAATGATTTTCTGCTTGACTTTCCTTCATTATTTATTTTACTTAGTTATTATCCTTTCTTAATTAAAAGCTTTGCTATTTGAAGGAGGTGAACCAGATGGGTATTCAAGACATGGTTGCATAATTATGATTACCCAAAACATGCAGCTTTGAAACTAAGAGTAGTTAGTTGTCCTAGAGTAGTGCTTCTTAAACTTTGGGTCACGACCCCGTATGGGATCATAAAAAATTTGACAACAGTAGAAGGTTTCTGAACTCACAATGACCAAAAATTAATTAAAAACCAAACACATAAGGGGTGACCAGGTGGCACAGTGAATAAGAGCGCTGGCGTCGGGAGACCTGGGATTGGTTCAGGCCTCAGATACTTGGCACCCACACAAAATAACTGGCCATGTAACCTTGAGCAAGTTACTTAACCCCAATTGCTTTAAAAAAAAAAAACAAAAAACAAACCGGATAAAGTACCTTAGGTGCTCCTGGCAGCACTTGCCTGTGTTGCATCCACAACTTTACTGCAGCCTTGGTTCTAAACACAAAGCCTGCCCACTTTGTACTGCGTGTGCCCTCTGGCCATCTAACACCAAGAATGCTTTTGAAACAGGAAAAGGGGTCTCCAGTAGAAAAAGTGTAAGAAAACCTGTCCTAGAGTACTATAGAAACTATGCTATACCTTCATGGAGTGATCTTCAAACTTTTTTACTCAAACACCCCTATTAGTAAAAATGTTAGCACATATCCCCAAAAGATGTATATTTATTTATAAATTATATATAGATAGATAGATAGATAGATACACATGTACTACTATGTGAACTCTAATCCAAAATAAAAATGGGGATGGAGCAGGGTTCTTACTCACTAATTATCATTCTGAAACTATAGGTCTGAGGTGGTCTGAAGGGTACAGGATGGAGGGTATCTTTCCCATGTGACCTGTGCAGTTCTTGCTGTTGGTGCAAGGCTAGTTTAGGGGAGTGGGTTGGAAGCAAGAAGAAGGGGAAATTGGGGGAATGTTGAGAGATAGCGGGTAAAAAAGTAGGTATGGTAGTATTGGAGAAGCCCTACAAATGGCTATTTCTGTATATTAGGGTTGGCTCACACCTAGATCATCTAAGATAGCATTACCCACATGTAAGATTCTAGGGGACTGGAGAACTGGCACATGCCAGAGCATTTTGCATTGGCCTGCCATGGGATTGGCAGCATAGAGTCTGTGTTTAAAACTGCTTGAATGAGCATTTCAGGGCTTTCCCTGAATTCACATCTGAGAATGAGAGTCCTGATGCTCGATAAAGCAGTTTCTAAAACACTGACAATTCCAGCTAAGTAACCAATGGAAGGGGCTGCTCCCAACCCTGTATGAGCACAAGCAAGGTGGGATTTTTGTTATTTTCTTTTTGGAGTTCAGTTTCCCAGGCTCAATATAAACATCTGAAGGATTGATCAGATCTCATTTTTGAACCTTGATATTCACAGCTGTGCTGAGTTGCATAGGTTTCTCGCTTACCGACTCTGAGCCAATCAGGGGCTGAGTCTTTGTTATCTATTCTGGGGGGTTTTCATTTTGCTTTAGGGGTTTGCTCTTGAGAAGGATTTTTTTTTTTTTTTTTGGTTTCCTGGTTGAGACTCTGAGTAGCCATTTATTCAGAACCTCCCCCCACCCCCAACTACTCAGTTGTTGTCTTCGGTCCCTTGATCCAGGGATGTATGTAAATTATATAGCAATAGCAATGTTGCTATGTTCAGACAGCTGGAGCCCTATCTATCGGTCTTTGTGATAATTTCTCTGTTTATATTTTCTCCGCTTGTATTTTTACCACGTTCCAAGTGCTGACCTTTCTCCTGAACTAGTGAATGTAATTAAAGTAAGATCGTTAACCCCATTAAGAGCTACTTTTCCTTTAAAAGCAGATCAAAGAACCTGTGCTAGCAGGCCATCCTGGGTGTGCTAGGGTGCTTGCTAATATGCCACGTGGTAGGCCTATGCAGAATGTCTAAAGATGTACCAGCTCTGTAGTCTCTCAGAAGAAGGTCGCCCGGCATCTTCCATGTAAGTGATATCATTTAGGGAATATAGTTAGGCCGAAACCTCCATTATAGCAGGAAGGGTGGAATTTGAAACTCATGTCACAATTTCTTTGTAGTCACACCATGGTACCTATTCTGGAGACTGCTGGAGTAACATAGTGGTATCACATAACCAGAAAGTGGAAATAAATAATAATACATGATAAATATATCAGAGGTACAAGCAATGTGCTATGTGAAATCCTGAGGATAAGGTCCTTATTGACAGGAGATGAGGCAAAGAGAAGGAAGGAGGACATTCCAGGCATAGGACAGGGTGGAAACAACGATGGAAGATGAAGTATCTGCATTTACAGAGACTATAGCTACCTCTCCTCTTCCTTCTTCTGTAATTTTCCATGGAATGGGCAAGGCAAGAAAGAAAACATTTAGAGAGGCAGCTTACTTCACCTGCTCAGGATGTCTTTGGGGCCTCTCCTACTTGCCTTTTAGTGCATACAGACTTATTTTAGGTCCTGAGTGTTTATGCACAAGTGTATTGTGGGGAAATTGGGTTAAAGTCACACTAAGTAGTGTTTAACACAACAGTGGAAAATTGTTGTACAGTCATCATCTGGTTAACTCTGTCTTATCTCTGTGTGAGCCTGAAGAGCACCCCCCCCCAAGGAAATATGGGCAATTTTCCTTTGAAGTTTAATGGAGATCCAAATATCTCAGAAAATCAGTGATTTTTTCTATTGCCCAAGAAAACTCAAACAAGGAAACCAAAGCTAATGTATCACTGAGATAGTGAATTTCAGTGCATGGAAGTTTCAAAGATGACTGACTCTCATTTGGGTTTTACTGGGTCTCAAAGAATATATAGTTTGTTTTATGTGGGTCTCCTAATGCCCTAAGGTATGATCTATTAAGTTAAACACGAAACCCTCACAATACAAGTAAGGAGATTGTGGATGGGCAAATATGGCTCCATTCACACATCTGTTAATGCTTTACCTTAGGAATTTAATACTTTCAAATGCTTGGGTACTGTGAAAACCTTACCTAGGTTTTCCACTTCATTTTTGATGTATGTTTTTCAAAGCAAGGGAAAAAAAATATGTAGAGGGCAAGGACTGGGAGAGTCATTTAACTGAAGGAGCCTCATTAATTCAGGAATCTTTATCTTAGTGGCAGAAGGGCTTGCTTCTAAGCAGGAAGAATGTGCTTCAAGACACTTTAAACACACATAAGCTTTTCTTTCAATTTGCCTTGATTTTAATTTCCTTTTTCAAAAGGACTGTCTGAGCCCCACCCCAAGCACAGGTGCAGAGGCTTACCGAGGCCTAGCAGAGGCCCAAGTGGGGCTCCTGCTGAACTGATTAAGCTTGCAGACAACAGGACCCTGGGCATGCAAATTTGCTGTGATAGCTCCCACATCCTGTTCTGTTTGTTATGGGTTCCTCTCTGTCTGACCACTGGCTCCATTTCCACAGAAGAGTTTTCTGGCTCTCTTGTTGGAGCCCTTGTTTTAACCTAGACCATTCATCTTCACTCCCCCAGCATCCTCCTCATTCACTTTACACATACATACAAAAATATTCACCTCAGTGAGAACTATTCCCAGCCCCCATGCTGCCACAACAGGCCAAGACCTGGCCTCCTCCACCAGGCACTACCCTTTCATCCCACCCCCAAATTCAATCTGTTACTAAGTCCTATCAATTCTACCTCGGTAACATCTCTTGTACAAAGGGAACAAAAGACTTCCTACATAGCGGTTTTATAATTATCCATGTGTCAAGAGAACTGGGATCATTTTTTAAAACATTGGAAATCTGATTTTTGTTCTTTTGACCTCCGAACTTACAATTCTTCCCCTCATTCTCTTCTTAACTCTCTGAAGTCTGGCTTTTGACCTCGTAATTCAACTGAAAATGCCCTTTTCAAAGTAACCAATGATCCCTAACATGAAATCTGATGGCCTTTTTTTTCAGACTTCATCCCTCTTGGTCTCTTTTAAGACTTTGACACTTGATCACCGTCTTCTCCTTGATGTTCCCTCATCTCTGTGTTTTCTCAACATTACCTCTCTTGGTTCTCCTCCTACATTTCTCGATTCTCAGTTTCCTTTGCTGGATCTTCATCCAGGTCATGCCCATTAATGGTGAGGAGAGAGTGGGGAGGTGGAGGCAGGGAAAGCTCAGTCCTGGGGCCTTTTTTTCTTCTTTCTCTATACTCTTGTACTTCGTTATCTCATCGACTTCTTTGATTCAATTATTGTCTCTATGCTGATGATTCTCAAATGTACTTGTCCAGCTCTGACTTCCTGGCTGACTTCCAGTCTCCAATTTCCAATGTGACATCTCAATATCCTTTAGACATCTTAAACTCAATGTGTCTAAAATGGAACTCGTTATTTTTACCAACAAATTTTCCTCTTTCCTTAATTTTTATATTACAGTCAAGGATACCACCATCTTCCTAGTTACCCATGATTGCAATCTAGGTGTCATTCTTAATTCAGCTTTCTTTTTCTGTCTCTTTTTCTCTCTACCCCATATTCAATCTGTTTCCAAATTCTGTCATCTAGTAACTAGTAACACCTCTCATAAAAACTTCCTTCTCTCCTCTGACTTTGTCACCACCTTGGTCTATGCTCTCATCTCCTCATACTTGGACTATTACAATAGGCTGCTCCTTCAAGTCTTTCCCTACTTCAGTCCATCCTCCAGTCAGCAATCTGATTGTTCTTAAAAAAAAAAAAATGTCCAACCATGTCACCTTTCTATTCATTAAGCTCCAGTGGTTCCCTATTACCTACAAGATCAAATATAAAATCCTCCTCAAAGCCCTTAATTACCTGTCTCTTTCCTGTTTTCCCAATCTTCTTACACCTTACTTCCCCTCTGTACTTTGGGACCCAGTGACATTGGCCTCCATGTTCTTTCTCACCCATAGCACTATATCTCTTGACTCTGACCATTTTCAATAGCTGTCCCCAGGGCCTAGAAAGACTCTTTTCTTCATCATCTCTCTGTTTTGGATTCCCTGGCTTCCTTCAAGTAACAGTTAACTATTACCTTCTACAGAAAACCTTTCTTGATCCCCCTTAATTCTAGTACCTCCCTTATGTTTTTTTTCACCAATTTATCCTGTATGTATCTTTTTTTGTAAATAGTTATTTACATATTGTCTCCCCATTAGACTTGAGATCAGGAACTATCTTTTGCCTTTTTTTGTCTGTGTGTTTCAGGACTTCCCACAGTTCCTGGCACATAGTAAGTACTAGATAACTGTTTGTTGTTGACTGATTGATGTGACCTAATAAAATTGAGTTAGTATATAAACTTTAACTAAAGTTCCCTGTTCATTCATTCCCCAAATGGCTATTGCCTTGGTGATAGAAGTTTTCCTTTTCAATAAAATGTTAACACTGAAAATTCATGAGGGGAATTGCATTTCACACATAATTACAGCTCTCACTATCTTGCATAATTTAATAAATAAAAAGGAATCCATCCTTGACTGTCCTCATAAGTTATGTCTAACTGATGTTGTTTGAAATGTTAGAAACTATAATGCTGTACTTGGAAATGGGCAATTACTGATGATTCTGAATAGCTTTTAAAATACTCAATTTAGTTTGAAAAGATTCTAAAATATTTTTCAATTTCAATAGGTTGCCTTGGCTAAGAAATTCATCACCTAGTTACCAATTGACCGATGATACTACTTTCTTTTTGAAATTATCTTCCACTTGCACTATATGTATATTATATGTACAGTTCTATGCATATTGTTTCCTCCATAAGTTCCATAAGGGCAGGGACTATGTTTTCCCCTAAGCACTCCTAGTACTTAGCAGAGTGCCTGTTACACATTAAGCCCATAATAAATGAGTACTAACTGATGAGCTTCTGGTTATCTGGCAGCAGATGTGATCTATCACTGAAATTTCCCCCTTGTTAGAACATGTTCCAGCTAGGGTTCTACTAGCAAAGCCTTCCAGAGTCCAGGATGACCTCTATCCCACATTAAGCAATTGCAGTAAGACTCAAATTAGTGAAATGGTTTGAAATGGGACAAAATGTTGCCTTCTAAAAACCTAGCTTAAAAATATAAACATTCAGTCCCTTCTGCTGTGGCTGCCATTGGGGCTACAGTAGGGCCACAGCCATGGCCATCTGGTACCCCATGGCCATGGGCCTCAACAAGGTCCACCAAGTTACCAAAAAACATTTAGAAGCCAGGACATGGCTGCTGCCATGGGCCCTTGACCAAACACACAAAGTTTGTGAAAGATATGATCCAGGAGGTGTGTGGATTTGCCCTTTATGAGAGGTGGGCCATGGAATTGTTAGAGGTCTCCAAGGATAATGGAGCCCTTAGGTTCATAAAAAAGGGTGGGGACCCACATCCCAGCCAAGAGGAAGAGAGAGGAGCTCTGAAATGTCCTCACTGCCATGAGGAAGGCTGCTGCCAAGAAATACTAAACTGGATTCTGCCAACCTTCCCCACTTACCCAATAAAGATTTGACAAATAGGAAAAAAAATAGACATTCAGAAATTACCTGAATATCCAAAGAAAGTGCTACAAATGATCAGCCACCTTCCCTTTCTTCATCTGCTTGAGTAGTGATCTCTAAACTTTTATGATCACACATCCCAACAGCAAAAAATAATGTTGAGAGTGTACCCCCAATATATGTTTAATTATTTATACATTATAAAAATGTACTACTATAAAATAATTGTACGCATTATAAAGCTTACATAAAATAGAAATGTAAAAGGATAAAATAAAGAGGAAATAATATTTTCTTTTAAAATCAATACAAAATTAGTAGAGTTTATTGAATAAGGGAATGTCACAGTCAGGTTTGTACTTTAGAAATATCATTTTGGAAGCTGTGTGTGGAGGGAGGAGGGGAGAGACAAGTCTGGAAGACCAGTTAAGATGGAGAAGGTAGAGCCTAGAGGGCAGAGTAGCAGCAAGCTCTCTACTTCTCCAATCCCAGCTCAATCAAATAGTTTAGAAAAATGCATCAGATTATCAAATCCAAATGAAAAAAATCACAGTTGGCTATGTTTCCAGCTTGGGTTGACACCAGGAAACAGAGAAGTCTGTGGACACTGGGGACAGGCATGTGCCTTTGAGGTAAGGTTGGGAACCAGGGTAAGAAGAGGTTCCAGATCCAGCACAGAGGGGCTTAAACTTGGATCAGGTACAGGGACAAAAGTCAATTGGCAGCTACTTTGCTCATTAATTACTTCTGGTTCACATATCTAGGACAGATGGAGAAGGGTGCCAGTACCTACTTTGGCACTCCTGGGTAAGGAGCAATTGAAGGCCAGAGGCCATATACCCATGAGGGAGAAAGTTCAGAAGCAAGCAACAGCTGTGTGGCTTAGACCCCAGGACCAGAGCGAAGTCTCAGCTTTAACTTCTAATCCAATCTAAACCTATGGTGGGATAACCAGGGCAAGAGTCCAAGACCAGACAGAAGTCTACAATCCCATCACTCTGAACCAAGAGAGTTTCCCAGCTGACTTATGGTGATTGAGTCCAGAAATAATAGTCTACTGAAACCTCAAGATGAGCGAGTCTACAGGCCTGTTGCTCAGCCCTAATCTAGGTCAGAAACTTGTAGAACTCAGACAAGGAGAGCAGAAATCAACTCTTGCCCTCAATGAGACCACTTAGGTCCCCAGCCTGAGCTGTTCCTGAGATTCTGGAATAACATAACGTGCAAGATCCCAATAAAGTAGTAGTGGGACTAGTCTAGACTTTCCTTCTAGGGACTAGGCAGAGCCTGGTGCTAACATAAAGTCCAAAGTCAAAAAGTAGGTTTGAAGAATAAGCAAACAAAAAAAAAACCCCTCCCACCGTAAAAAGGTATTATCATGATAGAGATGCTCAAGACACAAGCCGAAAAGAAGAGAATGATTCTAAAACATCTATAGGAAAAGCTTCAAAGAAAGACAAAATGGGCACAAATTCAACTAGAATTCCTGGAAAAGATGAATTAAAAGTTTAAAAAAATAGTTTAAATATTTTAAAAAATGAAATGAAATTGCTAGAGGAAAAAATTAGAAAAGAAATGAGAGCTATGGAAGAATTGGAAAGAGAATTAATGGTTTGGCACAAGAGGTACAAAACCTCGCCCAAATAACAAATTCCCTAAAAATTACAATGCACTAAATAGAAGCTAATAAACCCATGAAACAAAAAGGAATATTAAAGCAATACCAAAAAAAACTTTTAAAAAAGGAGGAAAATGTAAAGTCTCACATAGCAAAAACAACTGATCTAGAAATCAGATCATTTCTGTGTCATGCGGGGCAATTTGCTTTACCCCTTTATAGGACTCCGTATCCTTATCCATAAAATAAAGTGGAGCAGAGAAGTTGGATTAGGAGACTTCTAAGTTAATTACAACCCTATAGTTATCAGTCAGGAGTACTGGCATCATCTAAGATGCAACCTGATTCTTAATGTTTTTCCCAAACAGATCTTCAAAGGAGCAAGAACATAGCAATAGTTGTTTTTTTGTTGAAATTTACAAACCCAGGTCTCTGGTATGGTATGTTTTCCCCAGGAAATACTATTGTTCCTGTAATCTGTGGAGCTAAGCAATGCCGATTTTTAAATGTTCACTGGTCACTTTGTCAGTTAGTCAACAAACATTTGTTAAGTACTTACTCTTTGGCTAGCATTGTACTAAGAATTGGTAATAAAAAGGAGGGCAAAAACAGGGTCCCTTCTTTCAAGGAGATTTTACATTCTATTAAAGGAGATAACACGTGAATAGCTCTGTACGTAAAAAGATATTTAGAGTGGAAGTGGAAGGTAATTTCAGAGGGAAGGCACTAGCGAGGAGAGGAAAGATAAGGAAAAGCTTGCTGCAGAAGGTAGGATTTGAACTGAGTCTTAAAGGAGGCCAGGGAAGCTAGAAGGCAGAAGTAAAGGGGTTGGATATTCTAGATACAGAAATCTGCCAGTAAAAAGAGAACGAGTAGTGTCATATGTGAGGAAGAGCAAGGAGACCAGTATTCCTGGATTATGTAGTTTCTGGAAGGGAATAAAGAGTAAGAAGACTAGAAAAGTGGGAAAGGGACAGTTATGAAAGTTTTTAAAAACCAAGCAAAGAATTTTATATTTGATACTGGAGGTAATAGGGAGCCACTGAAGTTTATTCAGTAGGCGATGGCATGGTCTGGTTTGCACTTTTGGAAAATCATTTTGACAACTAAGCAGAGGTTGCACTGGAGTGGGGAGAGACTTGGACCAGGGAGATAAACCAGAAGGCTATCTCAATAGTCCAAACAGATAATAAAAGCCTGCACTAGAATATGTGAATGGAGAGAATGAGACTTATAGCAGAGATAATAACAACAATATTTATATAGTACTTACAAGTTTGCAAAGCACTTTGTAAATATCTCATTTCATCCTTGTAAGAGCCCTAGGATGATATTGTGAAGGTTAAAACAATAAGATTAACGGAGATTAGAAATGTAGAATGAATAAAAAGCAGGAGTAAAATGACACCTCTAGAATCAGAGGACCTGGGTTCAAATCCTGCCTTTGATGTTTATTATCGATATGACTGTGGGTAAGTTGTTTAACTTGCCTAGGCCTCAATTTGCTCATTGTAAAATAAAGGAGAGACTAAATGGTCTCTAAGGTCCCTTCCCACTCTAAATCCATGGTCCTATGGCAAATTAAATGTAATATTCTTAGTATTTTCAATAGTATAACAGATTGGGTCATAATTAGTCCTTCTGAAAAGTTATCATTGAATAGCCCACAATCAAATCCTCCTCATATGCATCATCATGATGTGGAGGTAGCCTTGGGTTCCTGTGGCTATGCAGCAGAGCAGAAATTCTGACACCCTATGAGGACTTCCAGTATGGGTCTGATGACAATGTGTCTGTCATTCAAAGTCCTTTTCCTAATACCTATGGCCCCTACCCTCACCCCAAACAAGAGGACAGAGGATTGGCTCATCGTAATCAGCAGGTCAGCCACAGAGTCTATGCACAAAGTTAGTCCACTAATCTCTAATGATCCATGTTAGTGGATGGATTTGAAATATTGAATCATCATAGAACAAAAATATAAACTAAAGTGATAAACTGAATAGTACATGCTCCAAACTCAGTCAGGAGACCTAGGTTCTAATTTTCTCTTTGTCTGTGTGATCTTAAACAAATCACTTATCCTTTCTAGGCCTCATTTTCTTTTTTTTTTTCAGGCCTCATTTTCTTCATCTATAAAATTGAAAGGGGGGAGGAGGGAAAGATGGGGAGTGTAAAGAGCATTAGAAATAATTTGGTTCAACCCCTTTATTTCAGGTCAGGACTAACTAAGGCAGATTCAGAGGTTCAGGTCAGGGACTAGAATGAAATGAGTCACTTATACACCTTCTTGCAATTAACAGAAGGAAGTTTACTCAACCAAAGCATGGAAAGGATATTCAGCAAGGATACAGTAATGATTCAATTGAGCTCATCTTCCCCATCTCTGTGTTTGCCATTACAGCATGCAAGTTAAAAGCATTTATGAAGCTGGAGGAACCCTCCTGCAAACCCTATGTGCTACCTTTTGTCCTTAGGCAACTGTGGAGCTTTGTCAGTGGTCCAAATCTTAGTGCCTTAGACTAACTAAATGTGGAGGGTAATTTTATTATCTTTAAAGAAAACAACAACAAGTCTGTATGAGGTAGATGTTATCCCTACTACAGTCTCCATTTTCCAAATGAAGAAACAGAGGCTCAGAAACATCAAGTGAGTTGCCTGAAGCCACATACTAGTAAGTCAAAAAGCTAGAATCATAGGCTTGTAGCTGAAAGGAACCTTAGAAGTTATCTAGTCTAGCTCCCTTCACTTTACAGATGGCAGAACTAAAGCCCAGAGAGATTGTGACTTGGCAAAGCTAGGTGGCACAGTGGAGAGAGCTCTGGGCGTGCAGTTAGGAAGGCCTCCATTCAAATCCCAGTTTCTGATACTAGCTGTGTGATCCTGGGCAAGTCACTTAACCTCAGTTTGTGTCAGTTTCCACATTGGTCAAGTCATAGCACCTACACATGGTTGTTGTGAGGATCAAATGACATAATAGTCGTAAAGTACTTAACACAGTGCTTGGTACATTGTAAGCACTACATCAATGTTAGCTATGATCCAAAGTCACACAGGTAAGGAAGAGAGACAGGGTTTAAACTCCGGTTTTCTGATTCCAGGTGTGGTCTTCTTTATCTGCATCACATTCCTCACCTTGAGATCCTTGACTCTGGAGCCCAGATCTCTTTTCACTCTACCATGCTGGCTCACCTGATTGAACATCCGGGAGGAAGTCTGCCGCTGAGCACAGGGACACATAATGACAATTACTCACCACGTCTGCTTCAACCGTGATCACAATAATGAGCAGAAGAACCCTTGACTGTCTTAGTACTTTGAAAAATAGAAAAAGTCCCGCTTCATTAATCTAAAAATGACAATCATCTCCAGAAAGCTCGGTGGCATATTTGCATTCAATGTTGATGATTTTTCTGAGTGACAGGAACATAAATAGAAAAGCTGCTCACAGCACTCAGGGTGGTTTGTTTGGATGAAGACAGAAAAGCTGCTTCCTGAAGGAAATGGCATATTTAACAAGCCCCACCCATTAGGCCCATACACATAACCACTCTCATCATCGTCATTTAAAAACAGAACTGAGTTTTTTTCAAAGTCCCCTCTTATTTATTTATTTTTTGCTTTTTTGGAGGAGGAAGGCAGGGCAATTGGGGTTAAGTGACTTGCCCAAGGTCACACGTCTAGTACATGTTAAGTTTCTGAATTTGGATTTGAACTCAGGTTCTCCTGACTCCAGGACCAGTGCTCTATTTACTGCACCACCTCGCCTCCCCTAAAGTCCCCTTTTATAAGGTGAAAATTTTGTAAAAGGTTTATTTTGGTTTGGGACTATGGGTGTTGACTACATTTGGATTATATATATATATATTTCCCAAGCTCTTACAAGAGAAATCAGTAAAATGCTACAGGAAGAAATGAAATTTCTAATTTTCTGTGGGAAGAAAATACCAAAAACTCTGATGGCACTTTGTTGAACTTTTCTAATGCTTTTTTTATCATGGGTTGTTTTGTATTATTAATATTTGCTCATGCAAATGTATCTATTCACACATACCATAGACTGACTGCAAGTTTCATGAGATGAGGAATCTTACCAATCAATCAATATTTATTAAGTATTTTCTATTTGCCAGACACTTTGCTAAGTGCTTAGGATACAAAAGGATGCAAAAGAGCATCCCTGTCCTCAAAGAGCTTACAATCTAATGAGGGAGACAACATGCAAATGTATACAAAGTGAGCAATATACAAGATAAATAGAAAATAATTAAAAAAGGGAGGGGACTGATATTAATAGGAGTTGGGAAAGGCTTCCTACCTTCCCCCCTTGTGATGGGATTTTAGCTAGGACTTTAGTTGGGAAGCCAGAGAGGAGGGAGAGCATTGCAGACATGGAGGACAGACAGAGAAAATGCCTGGAGCACCTAGCACAGTGTTTGTTGAATTGAACTGAAAACTTATGAAGATTTTATTCCCTAAGCCTGTTTAACCATTCTGTCACAAAATAAGACATAATTTAAAATTTTGTTCAAAATCTCTTATAATAAAATGAGCACTCCAAAAACTATAATTACCATTTCAAAAATAATTGCATTGATTTCCTTCTTCCCCTTCATCCTGCAGCATTTGGGGACACTAGCTTTTAGTAAATGAAGTCAATAGAGTGGATAGGATGCTGGGGCAGAAGTCAGGAAGACTCATCTTCCTGAGTTCAGATCTGGCCTCAAACACGTACTAACTGTGTGACTCTGGGCAAGTCACTTAACCCTATTTGCTTCAGTTTCCTCATCTGCAAAATGAGCTGGAGAAGGAAATGGCAAACCACTCCAGTATCTTTGCCAAGAAAACCCCAAACCAGGTCTTAAAGAGTCAGAAAGGACTGAAACAACTGAACAACAGTAGAGATTTCTATCACCTTACCAGAATAGGAAATCTATGCTATTTTCATTAAGTAGCTAAATGTTAAGCCACATCTAATTCGTAAATAATTTTGTCCATTGGCAAGATCCAAACATAACTTTATTTAGAATGTCTTTCCCAGGCAGATGAATCATTAGCTCATTTCTATTTAACTTTTGGAATCTTCTGTGGTAGTATACTTTTAAAAAAAGAAAGAAAAAAGAAGGAAAGAAAGAAGGAAGCATAATTTGAAATTAGTTACAACTTGAAGATGCCAATGTGAAGAATGTTTAAAGAAAATACCCCGGTTAATTCACAACAGAAATTCAAAAGCCCCTCTGTGACCATAAATGCAAGACCTAAAATTAGGCAAAGCCTTTATTAGTTGATAATTTTTGAAGGTTTCATACGTAACAAGAATCTACTAGGGGTGCGGAATGAGTGGCCTCAAGGCCACATGTGGCCCTCTAGGTCCTGAAGTGTGGCCCTTTGACTGAATCCAAACTTTACAGAGCACATAGTTTGGATTCAGTCAAGGGGCCGCACTTCAGGACCTAGAGGGCCGCATGCGGCCTTAAGGCCACAGGTTCCCAATCTCTGATGTCTAGCAAGCACAGAATGACTGATACTAGTCACCCCTTGGAAAAGAGGGGGTCTGCTTCTGGCAGAATTATGAGCATAATTTGAAGAGATTTGAACATATGTAGACATTTAGCAACTGGTTCCAGTCTGCTACCCATGTGTTTAGGTGAAACCTTTTTTGATTTTTCTGTGTAGCTGGAACTGGGGCTGCCTTTAAAAGGCACCAGCAATGGGAGATGTCACTTTATCCTCTTTGGTTGCTTGCTCTTATTCTGAGTATTTCACTGATGCCACCTGTTAAGAGCTAATGCGTTAAGCAGAGAGGCCTTGGGGCTCCTCCTACAGAGGCTGAAGGTCTTTGAAACAGGTCCCATGAAACAGGCCTTGGTCTTTACCTTCCGTGTTTGCTTTTTTCTATTTTAAGTGAAGGGGTTGGATATTCCAGCCTTATGGGTTTTGAAAGCAGCAGACCTATCAATTTGGAAATGGCTAAACAAATTATGGTACCATTAATGTGATGGAATATTATTGGACTACAAGAAATGAGGTATGTGATGAATACAGAGAAGCATTGAGAGATATACATGAACTGATGCAGAATGAAGCAGAGCCAAGAAAACGATATACATAGTGTCAATGAAAAGAATAAATCTCCACAAAAAAATCAAAAGTAAATGTAACAAAAGTATAAAGCTTGAAAAAGGACTCAAGTGAAGAGATATAAGAAGAAATTCCCATCCCTTTGTGGATGTGGGAGGGCCACAGATGTTACACAAAATTGCACATGTTTTCACACTTTTTCAATGTATTGATCAGTTATGCTGATTTTTTCCTCTCTAAAAAAATTACAATTTGTTTTATAGGATATTTCTCTGGGAGAGGAAGTGAGTGGATACTTGGGATTATGATAGTGACATAAGAAACAGATCATTTTGATAATACTTAAAAAAAAGATCAGGAGAGTGAGCAACCCAGGATCCCAGAGTCCTAGTATTACAGACAGCTCGCCATCAGTACCCCGAGGAGCAAGAAGTGACCTTTAGCTGTTAGTTTTGGGACCCAGCCCAGTAGCAGTTGATAGAAGGACTTATCCAGGATCAATAACATTTGGAAGTGAAGTTGGTGAATTTGAGCTAAATTTGAATCCATTCTTCCCAGAGAGGTAGGATTGGGGAGAGTGTGCACCAAAGGATTGGGATGGGGAAAAGGTTTGTGTCTTTGTTATTGCTTTATCTCCACAATAATTATGCCTTTGTAAAAGTTAATTAAGTCTGATTTAAATACTTAATGACAGCGAACAAAGTTATCATCACAGTATCTGTTATGGAAACATGATTATAACATGCACACAGCTTTTCTGAGGATAGTTTTTAAGGATACATTGTTTTCTCTGTCAAGTCAATTTTAATTTCTTAAAATTAATAAACCATATCCATATCAAGATCTCATATTATCAAGACCTTTCCATCTGCTGTATAACTTTGAAGATATGTTTTACTGTAAAAAAAAGTCATCTACAAAAATCTGCTTATTTTTTTCTCATGTTTACATCAGAGGTGGTCATGATATACAAAAACAATTCCCAGAAACATTTAATAGAGATAAGAAAGTCCCACAAATATAAAATTGGAAGGGAACTTAACACATCCAGTCCAACCTCCTTATTCTACAAATGAAAAAATTGTGGCCCAGAGAGATTAACTGACATGTCCAAGGTAATTTACATAGTTAAGTAGAAGAGTCTGGTTTTTTAAACCAGGTTCATTTGTGCAACACTATTTTACCTCTTTACACATCAAGTTGATTATTATTATTTTACTATTTATTAATATAATTATAAATATTATATAATAATATATGTGAACTAATTTTTAAAAAGCTAATGAATACTAAGATGAAAATGGAACTAGAGTATCAGTCATTGGCATTAACAGTAGAGGAAACAACTGTTGGAGTTTCAAGTCAATGGCATTACAGAAGCAGCATTGTCCAAAATCCTTGGGGTGCTCCCAGATCCCTGAAGCAGGCTTTAGAAGAATCAGCCAGATCATATCCATTACACACAGAAGATGGACAATGAATCACTGCTCTTCTTTTTGATAGTTCGATGACAAGTAAATGTTCTAGGAATGAAATATCTCATAGTACATTAATGAAATTAATAATATAGTTAATAGCTGTTAGGGGAAGCTGTTGATTTAAAATGTGCTTTACATCTTGTTTTCCAGTAGGTCCAATTTGTATTTATCCATCCCTACATCCTCACTTGGTCTTCTTTGTGATCGATAGCATTTGCAAGATATTCATCTTGAGTTAGAGATATTATCTCTGGCTATAGTCTGAGCAACTGGACCAATCTACTGACTAGTGTATAAAGTCTTGGCCATCATTACTAAGGGCCTTCTTGATGAGATCAAGATTTACTGAGAACAGCATGTATTCTTAATGGCCAGACCATAGGCTTACTTAGAATTTATAGAGAAAGGTCAAATGGCAATCCTCTCTAATCCCTGCTCTATGCATGTCTGTGGTCCTGACTTCAAGATACTTTTGACAGTTCCAAGGTTGTTTTAATTCAACCTTGAAATTATGTTACACACAGATCCTGACTACTTAAAACTTTCATTTCTAACCAGAGCAAAGCAAAAGAAAAGTCCTTTGCTTGACTTATGGTAGGGTTCTAGTGATCTTCCAGAGGCTGACTGTCAAGTTTCTGGACACATATAATAAAAATATAGCAATAATAACTAGGTTTTGTTTAGCCCTTTAAAACTTGCAAAGTGCTTTCCATGTGTTATACATATATTTACACTTAGTCTTTTATCTTCATTTTATAGATAAGTAAACTAAAGCTCAGAAAATTTAAATGACTTTGTAAGTATGTGAGGCATGATTTGAACCCAAGCCTCCCTAACTCTAGGTTCAGCTCCTGGCACTCTACCCCAGAGCTGCCTTTTCTCTTCTAAAGTTCTTAAGAATAAGAGGTAGTGACTTCCTGGAATAAGAAAAGGGATGGGGAAAAGTTCATTTTTTAACATGTGTGTTCCCTTCAAGAGTTGTCTATCAATCATTCAAGTTTTAGTATAAATTACTTTAATCAGTTAATCAGACTGCTCTCAGTCTGAAAATTTGAGACCAGAAACTAAGGGAGTAGGGATTTGGATTGAGAGATGGCAGTAGAAATATATTTTGGAGTATAACTAGGACTGAAATATTATTTCCTTTTTCCCTTTTTCTCAGAATGAATGGTATTGACTGAGGGAATTCATCCCTGAGGACATCTGAAAAGCTCAGTTTCCCCTTTCTCTAAATGGAGCTAGTAACTAGAAGTCTTTATTCATAAACTTGATGGATTTGAATAATCCCATCCAGTTGCTTGAGAAAATTAGAAAGAAAATGGGATACTTTATCAATATTCCTTTGTGTGAAAGAGAGCTTTTCCAGGACTCAGAGAAAAGTTATCAAGATTCACATTTTCCAGATAGGTGTTGATGACAGGTAATATTCTGAAAATAGAGACTGACCACAAAAAAAATGTGTATCTCCTAGCCAAGCTTTGCCATGAGTTAACAAGAAATGTCATGAAGAGAACATCCTTGGTGAGTTTTAGACTGGGTGAGTCTTTAATCTGATACCTTGGCACGGAAAATGTGATTCAGGGAGAACCCTGTTTCCTGCTTAGACAAGGAAAAATGTTGAGGTTCTCCCTAGTTGCCACGGTGGCAAATACTCAACAGTGCACTCAGATAAGTGGGAGCTTCACATGGAGGCCTGCTTTGGGGGACAACAAAATATCATAAATCTAGTGGCCTGGCAGAAAGGAAGGTGTGTACTCACTCAGGACTCAGTGATTGAAAATATGTCAGAAGAAAATTCATTTTCCCAGGATTTTATTTGGGTTCTGTTTTGTTTTCTTCTATCTTCCAATAAAAATTTATGTGGTTTTAAGAGGAGAGTTACGCTTAATTATGGATACATTTTCCCTGGTTTCCTAGATAGGAGTTATAAGCCAAGAGGGTCAGAAAATCCCCAAAGTATAGTTGGACCGTTGGTGTCATGAGAGCCTTTTGACACACAGATTACAAAAGCATGGGATACCTTAGGAAGGCCCATCTGAGTGTTGCAAAGAGGGCCTTTGGCCATCTAGAGGGAAGCATAATGACACCAAGTCTCCGAGAGAATTGATGGGAAAGGGCCAAAACTAAACTTTCTCTTTTGCTATTTTCAAGAGTCTCCTAATGGTGACAACTGTCTTTGTATCCACCATGTTCTATAGGTAGCTGATGCCTGATTTACAGGATTAGACAAACTAAAATGTAGTTTCATATGGGCAACTTTTCTAAGTGTGTGGCTATAACATTTAGTAAATACTCTTTAAATGAGTGAACAAATGGGCAAGTGAAAGGATCGTGACAAAGCTAGCCCAAATATTTTATCATCTTTAATAGCTGACGCAGATAGCAGTGAGATTGAAATTGTGATGGTGATTGGCATCAAAAGTAAAGTTGTCTATGAGGATCAGCTGGGCTAGGCCATGGATGTTTATACACAGATACAAAATACCATAAATCTAGTGGCAAAAGTTCCCGGAGGAGTAAAGCTTTCTCATTAGGATCAGTCTTTATGTAATGATTGATGATCTCCCTAGACCCTTAAGTTATTGGCCTTCTAGACAAGTGTCAGGTAGGAGAAATGGAACATTGAATTCTAGCATCAATTATTGATGACTTCTTTAGTGACCTAAAAAAACCACAGTTCTTAAAGTTAACCAGCAAAAGAACCCTCTGACTAGCCACCCTATTTATATTATCTCATTAATCTTCTTAACTACATTCACTCTAAACGAGGTAGCTTATTTCAATATAGAATGGAACCCTTGCTGCCACTTTTTAGGAACCTTAAGGAAGGGAACTTTAGAGACTATCTACTCACTTCCTTCATTTTACAGATGAAACTGAGATCCATATTGGTTAAGGACCTTTCCCAAGGTCATACCAGGTAGTAAGAGAGAAGCAGGATATGGACTCTGGTCCTCTGACTCCTATGCTTATTCCATTCATGTTTGAAGCATCCTTAACTCCTCTCTTAAAATTCTGCCTTAATACAGAGGCCTTGTCCCATTTGTTCAACTCAGTTTCACCAAATTCAACATATATTTACTAAGTGCCTACTATGTTCAAGGCACTGTAAGGATACAGAGACACAACTGAAATAGACCTTGCCCTCAAGAAGTTTATACTTTATTGGTAATATAAGAGTGGCTAGGAGTCTTGTTTCCCTACATTTTTATCTAAAATTATAGTATTCCTTTCAAATATACCATTATCTTAAAATATCTCTACACATACCAGATATTAAATATGTACAGAAAAAGCAACTTTGAAATCATTAGTATATTTCTTCTTTGTAGACATATTTAGTACTGCCCCACTAAGAAAGAGAGAGCAATTGATCTGGGGTGGATGGGTGGGAAGCCAGCAGCCATGGCCCATAGCCCTGAGGATGACATTGGCCTCTCCCACAATAAGGCTGCCCATGGCCAGCACATAAAAGCTAAGAGAGGAAGTACTTCTTTGTCAGTGTTTATAGGCTGACATATTTTACCATTGCTACACAGATTTTTGCCACTGAATTAGGTAGCTAAGCTGGCAAACCTTCACCTCTGCAGAGTGAATCATGGGGGCTCCAAGATTCTGCTGTTCCTGTGTGATTTTTCCCTTCCTGCTGATGTCTGTGCTCTCTCCTATATGTCCTTCATGAAGTCACCTACATTGGGTCGTGTTGCTGGGCTGCTTGAGGTTTGGGGAATAGAGAAGTTCTCTATTTGGTAGTAATTGATCTGTGTTTTTAAGTTAGCAACGTGAACGTGTTGAGCAACATTTTCTGAGCTGTTCCTTCTTGTCTTTGAGGCATCCTTGTGCCATGAGGAATCCTTATCCTCATGGCCTATCACATTTCCACCATGAGAAACCTCTGTCCTGCAGCTCTCCTCTCCTGATCTGGGCTCCCTCCCTGGGACTGCCAATTTAGGAAGGATTCTAGCCCTTTTTCGCCTCTCAGGCCTGGACTCTAGAATTCCACTCCTGCTCACCTGCCACATTGCCCCTGTACAGGTATCCTTCCCCAAATCCCCTACCTGACCAGCTCCCTTGTATACGTTGTCTTTCCACCTTTAAAGTGTAAGCTCCTTAAGGATAGGGGGTGTCTGTTGTGCTCATTTTTGTGTCCTCAGTACTTAGCACACTGCCTGGCACATAATAAGAACTTAATGAATGCTCTACTGATCATATGTCATAGGACAGATAGCTATTCATCTCTCCTAGGAAGCTAGGTGTCACAATACATAAGAGCACTACACTTGAAGTCAGGAAAACCAGAGATCCAATCCAACTTCAAACACTAGTTGTATGACCTCAGGCAAGTCATTTAATCTCTGTTTGCCTCCGTTTCCTCAACTGTAAAAAAGGGACAATAATAGAACTTGCCTCCCAGGGCTACAGTGAGTATCAAATGAGATATTAATTGTAGAGTGCCTAGCACGAGGACTGTCATACAGACTCTATATACATGCTAGCTATTATTACTACTATCACTATTATTAGACATCTCCAAGATGCATAGGACCCTGATGCTTAAACAATGTGTATAATTGTTAAGTTAGAATGCAAATTTCTAGAGAGTTGGTGCTAGGTTGACAATGCTTCATACTTTTCGAATTAATATTTATTGAATGGTTATAATGCAATTCTTTATTTTTAGTTTATTTTTAAAAATGTATTTATTTTTAGTTTTCAACATTTACTTTTATAAGATTTTAAGTTCTAAAATTTCCCCCTACCTTCTTCCTTCCTCCCCAACACAGCATGCAATCTGATCTAGGCTATACATGTACAATCGTATTAAACATATTTCCACATTAGTCATGTTGTGAAAGAAGAATCAGGACAAAAGGGGAAAACGATGAGAAAGAAAAAAGAGAGAGAAAATAGTATGCTTTGCTCTGCATTCAGATTCCATAGTTCTTTCTCTGGATGTGGGTGGCATTTTCCATCGTGAGTCTTTTGGAATTGACTTAGATCATATAGTACATTTCTTGAGGGACAGAAAGGTCATCCTAGGCTCTGTGTGTGAGTGAGGGCTTTGTGACAGTGAATAGAACACAATACTAATAACCTGATCAGTCCATAATACCTCTAGGTTGTACTGGTGACTGATCTGTGAATACCATTCAAATGGTTGCTCATCCTTTTGGTTAATGCCAGTGGTTATTATTGCCTTTTTTTGCCAGTTATTGCCTGGTGGCACTGAATGATGGAGTGCTAGGCTTGGAGTCAGGAAGACCTGAGTTCAAATCTGGCCAAGTATGTTTAGCAGCTGAGTGAGCATGGACACACAGTGGTAGGAGTTGTGTCCTCTGTTTCTCAGTTTCCTCCTCTATAAAATGGGAGGATTGGACTCAATGGCCTTCAAGGTCCCAGCCAGCATCTAATGTTCTCTTACCCACTACAACGTCTCATTCCAGAGCTTGGATTCCCAGGGTAAAAATGTCCCCTGAGCAATTGCATCTCTTCATTCGACAGAAACCTGCCCTTCTTGCCCTGATATTGCCCTCAGTATTCCAAGGGAACCAAGAGAAGTCATTAGCTTGCACAGAGCTGGTTGCTGCTTTTCAGAAAAGCTTGCAGCTTTTCTCTTCCCCCACCTCCCCTTACCCACACATCGCACTGATTTCTCTACTAAAAAAAAAAAAAAAGCCAAATGGTACACTAGATCCTTATTAATCATTCTCCAAACCCATGTTGTTTCCTTGTGTTACTCCTCCAAATTTCCAACATCTTTACTTTCCACAGCTGTTAGTATATGCTCTGAGGCACAGTAAATTGGGGAAAATGCTTGTGACAGATAGTTTTACTGTCCCATCGTATTCAAAGCTCATAAACAAAGCACCTTCTTTGGAGGATGTGCTCCATTATTTTCTCCATTATCTATTTCCCCATTGGGTTTAGATGGTACTTGGCCTATAATCTAAATCTATATTCAATTCTTAATATTTGACTTACAGAGATAAATCCCTTCACTTTCAATCCCGAAATGGTAATGAGTTCAACTGCCTTGTGGTAAAATAGTCTGGGAGAGCTCTGGGGAAACTGTGACTTCTCTCTAGCCTCGTATTATTGGTTATTAACATGCTAACATCCCTGCAGAAGGTCAAATATGCACTATATGATAATTACTTTTATTGAGATGTGTCCTATATTTAAGCTTGATCCTTTCCAAATCTATTTTTTAAAAGGAGGTTAATTGACAGACTTGTTGTTCATTTGCCATACGGTGTGACCTTCACCAAGCAGCTTAATTTCTTTAGAAGGCAGTTTCCTCTGCAGCACAATGAAGCTAATAATACTTGCTGTACCTGGCTCACCGGGCTGTTTTGAAGGAAATGGCTTATAAATCTCGAGGTGTTATATGAATATGAGCTAATTTATCATCATCATGATAATAGCTAACATTTATATAGTGTTTTAAGGTTTGTGAATTATTTTACATATATTAACTCCTTTGATCCTCAAAACAGTCCTGTGAGGTAGGTGCTAAAATTAGCCCCATTTTACAGTTGGGAAAACGGGAGCTGAGAGAGATTAAGTGACTTACCCAGAGTCAAAGATCTAGCAGATGTCTGAAGAGGGATTTGAGCCCTAATCTTTCTAACTCTAAGTTTAGTAAATATGCCACATTGCCTCTCTAATCACCATGACATCATCATTACCCTCACCACCACCATTTTCTATTTGGCTTTTATATAAAGCCTTCATAGCTGGCATTTTCCCAGCTTTCCAGTTTTCTTACATCCTATTCCACTTCATGTACTCTGCTATACAGGGACACTGGCCTCCTTACTGCAACTTGCTCATAGCACTCCCTTTTCCAGCTCCAAGCATTTTCATTAGCTATCCTTATGCATGGAACTGTTGCCTTCATCTTTACCTCCTAGATTCTCTGGCTTTCTTCAAGTCTCTGCTAAAGTCCCAACTTTTTTTTTTTTTTTTGCTTTTTTGCAGGGGGAAAGGCAGGGCAATTGGGATTAAGTGACTTTCCCAAGGTCACAAGGTTAGTAAGTGTTAAGTGTCTGATGTTATATTTGAACTCAGATCTTCCTAACTCCAGGGCTGGTGCTCTATTCACTGCACCACCTAGATGCCCCCTAAAATCCCAATTTCTAAAAAACCAACCAAACAAAAAAAAACCTTTCCAGTCTCCCTAATTTCCCTTTGTTGATAAGCTTCAATTTATTCAGCCTATCTTTATATATATATATATATATATATATATATATATATATATATATATAT
>NW_027187419.1:83482211-83566247 GCF_028583685.1 Petaurus breviceps papuanus | reverse complement strand
TATATATATATATATATATATATATATATATATATATATATATATATATACAGAACTACTTGCCTGTCATCTCCCTGATAGATATGATCTCCTTAAGAGCAGGAACTATCTTTTACCTAGCTTTTAACACAAAGCCCAGTGCATAATAGGTGCTTAATAAATGCAAATTAACTTGTTTTGAATCTGCCGCCACCAATATTAGAAACAAGAAGCAGGAGGAGGAGGAAGACAAAGAAGAGTGAGGGGAGGAGAGGGAGAAAAAGAGCATTTCAAACACTTAAATATAGTCAGCATATCCCACTAAATCTTGTACTCTTCAGTCTGATTATCCTCAGTTCCTTCAGCTGATCCTCATATGGCATGGTCTTGAGGCCTCACTACCTTGAATACCCTCTTCTGGACATGTAGCTGTTTGTTGGAATCCTTCCTGAAATGTTACACCCAAAATTGAACAGAATAATCCAGATGTGCTCTGTCTGATCAGAACCAGGGAGAGTGGGGCTGTCACCTTTCTTGTGCTGGATACTGTAACTTTTTTAAAAATTGCATCCTGTGATGTTTAACTTTTTTTGTTGTCATGTTGCCCTGTCAACTCAGATGAAGTTTACAATCTATTCATATCACAGATCATTTTAAACTATCATCTCACATCTTAGGTTTGTAAAGCTGGGGTTTTTTTTGGCAAAGTATAGGACTTTGCATTTCTCACTACATTTATCACTAAATAATAATAAATTTCATCTTATTAGATTAAACCCATCATTATAGCCTATGGTGATTTTTTAGCATCCGGACTGACATATAACATATGCACTTTTCCTCCTAGCTTTAAGCTAACTACATATTTGAAAGCATGCCAACCATGTCATCGTCCAAGTTGATAGAAATATTGAATCCTATAGGATGAAGGACAGAATCTTGGGGGCACTCCGTTAGAAAACACTACCAAAACAGACATCAACCCACTGAGTTCTAAGTCTAATCCCTTATCCAGGTCAGAATCTACCTAACTATACTCTCATCTTCCCCATATCAGAGAGGCCAAACAACTGTCAGATTCTTTGTGGAAATATATATAAATTATATTTACAGCATGTCCCTGATCAATCAATCTAGTAACCCTGTCGAAAAGGGGGAATGTAGTTATTCTGGTATGACCTGTTCTGGATGACGCCATCCTGATTTTGAGTAAACGAAACTTCTCCAGAATCTTACTAGGAATTAAAACTAAACTCACTAGCCTAGAGTTCAAGATTCTGTCCTCTTTTCCGTTTTGAAAATCAGGACATGTGCTCTTTCCAGTCCTGGGATACCTCTTCTATTCTGCGTAACCTTTCAGAGACCATTGGCAGTCACCCTGCAATCACATGTGCCAGATTTTCAGTACATTGGCACTTAGCTTTCTTATTATTTCCTCACTTATCTTAAGTTTCTGTTTCCTATTAGTCATTAGTCATCCTCCCTAGTCCAAAGAATATTTTCCTTTCCAGAAAAAGAAGCAAGACAGAAACAAAATAAGTGGGGTATCTCTGCTTTCTTTTCCTCATCTGCAAATATCCTCTGATCTACCCTGTGTAGGGCCCTTCTCTTCCTCAACATATATTATATATGTGTGTGTGTGAGTACAAACATTTTTCTCTCCCTCAGTACCAGACTCTTCCCCTTATTGTGGGGTGCCTGCACAGAAAAGACCAAGCTGACTCTGCCTCTTCTCCCCCCTTTTTTTGATTTGGAGATTATTATTGTAGCAACACTGAGATAATTTGAATAATCCAGGCTTGTTGCCCCAGAGGAAGATGGAGGGGGACAGAATGCCAAGCAGGGAGAACATGGCAGTGACTCTCCAAACCCCAAGATTCAGTATTAGGAAGTGTTGACTTAAGGGGAAAGAGCACACTTTAGATACCCAGAGAAAAAGGAGGTAATAATGACAACAAGAGCTATGTATGTAGCACGTTAAGGTTTGCAAAGCATTTTAGATTTATTATTTTGTTTGACTCTCTGGGAAGTATTCCAGTTTTACAGATGGGGAAATTGAAGCTAAGAGAGATTAAATGACTTGCCCAGGATCATTCAACTAGTTAGTGTCAGAAGATTTGAATTTGGGTCTTCCTGACTTCAAGCTAGGTGCTCTATCCACTGTGCAACATTGCTAAGTAAACAGAAGTAATGAGTGTAACTGACCCCAAGTAAATGAGAGTAGCTTACTCTAAGGAGTAAAAAGTTACTCAGAGTTATATAAGAGGGAAATGTTTCCGTAGCACCCTGAGAGAGTGTGGGAGCTGTGAGACTCAAGTGCTCAAAAAGAAAATTTCAGAGTATAAAACATTCTAACTTCAGAGTATGTTAAGTTTGACATGGAGCCAAGTGGTTCCTCTACATTGCTAGACAGTTGGCCCCTGTGCAAGGTGACAAACATCATCTGCAGAGTTGTAGAAATGTGGAACTCAGAGAAGGAGCAGAGCTACAAGAGAAATTACAGTGGTTACTGAAGCTGATGTATATAAAGTGGAGACATGGGGCAGAGTAACCAAAATCCTGTGTAATTAATATCCACCTTCTTATGGGATCTGGGAACAGGTACAGGGAAGAGAGGTCAGAGATTGAGGATCAAACCCTAGCCTCCCCTTCTTGTTAAATGCCCACCCCAACCAGGACTTTTATCACAGCAACTGCTCTCCTCTCTGTGGAAGAAGGTTACCCACCCCCTAGGGATAGAATTGCCTTTTGATTCTCTAAGATCTTGGTTGTAAGTCCCTTTTGTATCAAGTGATTAGTAAATTAAAAAGTCCTTCATGTTTAGTTTTGTGAGCCAGAGTGCTTTTAAGAGGAACTTATCCTTGGTGGCTACCCTTAAGAGAGAGCCAGATACTGATGGACTCTCCAACATTCAACCCAAGTAGGAACAATGAGCCAGTGAAAGTTCTACAAAGTGTACCCAGGAGGGAGCTTCTCATGTAAAGGTTATAATAAAAAATATTATTTACTGGTCTTAGCATTCACCTCTAGCCTCAGTTTAAGCTTTAACATTTAGTTTAAATCTCTCCTGTTAACATTTGTAAGCTATCCTGGTAAATACATTTTTACCAGCTCTATTAGATGACTTTATACCAGACTAAAAGCCTATATAACACCTATATTTTAAGGTGTACTCCAGAAATCCAAGTCTTGTTCCCAGACACCATCTTTTCCAGTAGATGTGCCCTTCCCAAATCTTTCTTTTACTTCTTAAGTGTACACCTTCAAGTGGTAGCAGTGAAGAAAATTACCACCTATTACCCTACAGTCTTCGTTTTCTTGATCAAGACTTTATTATCCCTAGAAATATTTTCTTTGGTAGTATGGTCTAGTTTGGTAGTATGACACCCACATGAATCACTAGAATTGGGTAGTGGTCATCAGGCTTGGTGAGATTTGTGTTATTTTTTCTATTCTGGATTCATGCTCTGGGAAGAAAACAAACCCATTTATTGCTAATGTCAGGTTGACATATCACCATGTTGGTTTCTCTCAGCAGGGAATTATAAACCACCACTTCTCATCTTTCCATCTTTCCTTTTTTTAAAATCCATATTGACTTTGATACAAAACTAATAAGTCCCACCAATTCCTACCATTCACTTCCCTCCTAATTATTTCCTCTTTATCCTGTATATAGCTTATTTCTTCATATTTGTTTGCTTGTCTCCTCAATTAGATTATAAGCTCCTTGAGGGTAGGGACTGTCTTTTGCTCACTTTGTATCTTCAGAACTTAGCACAGAGTCTGGCACATAGTAGGCACTTAAATACTTATTGATTGACTAAAAGCTGCAACATAAATGGCAGCTGTTGCTCTAAAAAGCATTTAAGTAGAAATCCATAATTCAAGCATGTCAGTCATACCTGGAGCGTACTGAGTGCATAATAAATGCTTGTTAACTGACTTTTTCTACCTCCTCTAACTTCTCTGCTTGCTGAACTGACTTCAGACACCTACTCCCTTTTTGTCATTTTCCTGTCTCAATATCTTCTTTCCCTACTGGAAGCCTGAGGGGGAAGAACCCCACTGCCTTTTTCTCAAAAGCCCTAACCTTCATTTGATATGAAACATAGTCCTAGAGAGATAGATTTGCCCAACATCACCCAGAGCTGGGATACAAACCTAGGTCTGCAGAGCACACATCCAATGCCCTTTCCACGACTATATCATGCTTTCTGTCTTGTATATATTCATGTATAACAGAGTTCGACAGCCTGGACTAGCTTAAGATTACTGTCAACATTATTAACCTTATTAGAATGCAAATATCCCATGGTAAGAAGAAGTGCTTTAAATTTTTTTTCCTTTTGTTAACTAACATTCCTGAGTTTGTTGGGTTTCTTTATCATATGCTTTCTAACCATGGCAACTATCTGAGAGCAAGACCTTGTGAAAATTAGACACAGACATAGGCAATGGGAGTATGGGGGTGGAGTGGGGGCGGGTGGGAAGGGGAGATGGCAGGTATCTGAGAGAGCAAGGAGACACTGACAGGCAGATACAAAGCAATCAAAGACAAGTGCCAGTTCTCTCTGGTCAAGCCTGGGAAAAGGGAAGCTAGGCAGAAGAGAGGACACCGATCAGGGTAGGAAGAGTGCCCTGCATTTGGTACTTTGGACCAGGGTTAAACTACAGGTATCTTTGCCATAGATTTTTTCTATAAATCTTTCCCCCATTCCACTACAACATTGTGTATTACTATGTATTACTTCATAATAAACACCTATTAAAGGATGCACTGTTATCTGGGAGTAGGGGAAGAATGAAAGCAAACCACCTGGTTCTTCTCTAAAGAGGTCCTGGGGATTAAACACTTAGACTAAAATACCTACAAGACCTGGATGGAGCATGAGTGAGCCAAGGTACATACAAGTTGCTGGAAAAGAGACTGGAGTTATAGGCTGTTGGAGGTTTATTGTACTCCCAGGCACTAGATCATATCACCAGATTGTTGCTGCTGCTGATTTGACTCTCTATATATCTTTGTCTCTGTCCCTTTCTCTGTCTTTCTCCCTCCCCTACTCTCTGTACTTTTCTCTGTTTCTGTCTGTCTGTCTCTCTCCTTATACTCCCTGACACTACAGAATTTCATTTTTTTCCATCTTCCTCCTGGTTCCCCCATTCACAATTTCTCCCTTATGTATAGAAAATCAAAATTCCATCAAGGTGAATTGAGCACAAAAATATATCAAATTACCCCTAATTTTATAAATTCCATTAAAATAAGGCCTCATAGACTGGGTTGCCATAAAAAGAAGGCTACCTTTACTGCCTTATTTTTTCAGATTCTCTCTCAATAACCTTCTAGAATGCTGCCAGCTTCCTGGTGCCACTCTGTTTCAGATTAGATATTCACATTTGATGGCAGCAAGCACAAACTCATTTTCTTCTCAAATTCTTTTAGTGATGAAATTCCATTCCTCCTCATCTACCCAATAAATGCTGTGGCCTCCTTATTCAGTGGTCTCCTGACGAGACTGGAATTTTTCTAATCAGAAGTACTGCATATCTTTCCCCCTCTTAGCTTGTTAGAGAAAAAAATAAGTTAATTAGCAGTAAATGAAACCCCTACACTGAGTCACATATTTAGGAAAAAAATAAAAAAACCTGGAATGAAAGGTGTTTATACACCCTTCTCTGAAAAGCCCTCTCCCCCTCCATCTCCTCACTTTCCTCTCTCTCTCTCCCCCCTTTTTTATAACAGTTTCTGACTTCTTTCTTCTCACCATCACTAAATCCTTTTCTTAAAGAAGAGTAATGAATAGGCTAATATGTTACCTGTCTCTAGTGGATGGGCCCCATGAGTAATGTGTTCATGGAAAGTCTAAGTCCAGTGACGTTTCTAATTTATTGCTTGTGAATCCACTCAGTTAAAGGCCCTCTGGATAAAAAAAAAAAAAGGTGAGGAGAGGGGGCAGGTAGAGGGTCTTCAGTATCCTGGCATATCTTTACATTTAACTAAACATAAACCTATTCTTCTCTCTATTTGCTGGGTATCCTGTGTGCTTCCTTATGGGGAAAAGAAGAAACTTTGAGGAAAATAGAGAAGACAGCCTCTTAGAAATACAGGCTAAATCACCACAGAGAAGGAATAAACATGGAGTCGAGGGGATTTTTATTCCAAATTGTATTTTGGTCATTTCATCAAAATATATTAAATAACAGAAAAGCCATAGTTCTGAGTATCTTCCAGGTGCAAATAGACATCAAGATTTAGGTCTTAAACAAATATTATTAGTCTCTAATGTATGCAGATAAAGTATCTAATGGAAAACATTTACTAGATTTTCTTCCCCAGGTGATGTTACACAATTGACTCTAAAATCCAAAATGAAAGTTGACATTCTCCTTTCCTCTGCAGAAGAAAATCATGAAAATAGATTCCAACCCCAAATGCAGAACAGCAGCTTAAAATAGTTCTGAACAACATTGGGTCCAGCAGATTATATTCAAGACTAATCTCCCCAGTTATGATTCCTGCTCACCTCTTATTCCCAGTGGAGAAAAAGACTTGTTCATTCATTGCCACCTAAAAGGAAAAGAAGCCATAAAAGCATTCTCTTTAGCTGAAGAGATTCTGTGTAGAAAACAAAAGGCTCGTAACTCCTCCTAATTTGTCTTTCACAGGGGAATGAGAACTTGCCAGATGAGGCCATGATTGGTAGTAGACTTACATAAATGAAGAATTCACTCTTCTAAAAGGGAAAGGGAAAAGGAGAGATTGTCAGTAACAGATTGACAGAGAGAGAGAGAGAGAAAGAGAGAGAGAGAGAGAGAGAGAGAGAGAGAGAGAGAGAGAGAGAGAGAGAGCGCACAATTATTAAGCACTTATGTGGCAAGTACTACACTGAGAGCTGGCAATACAAATGTAGGCAAGCAAGACAGTCCCTACCCTCAAAGAGCTTACATTCTAAAGAGAGAAGATGATACACAGAGGCTGTTAGAAACTGGGAGGCAGGGGGAACATGAGCTGTTTTATACTAAGGAGACATCTAGTGTGGAGTCCTAGGCCCTGGCAAGATCCCTGGGACCCAGGCGCAAAGTCTGACTTTCCAGTTGGAGGGAAAGGAGGATGTTTCCATTGTCGTTTATTGTTAATATGAGACAACAGTGTGCTATTGCTGAAAAAAATATTAATATGGTTTTGAATCACCTTAAAAGAGACATGGTGGCCAGGAGAAAGAAGGGAATGGTCCTAATTTACTCTGGTGTGTTCAGAACACAGAATGTCCAAGACAGAATATCTAAAGAAAGTCAACCAGAATGGTGAGTCTCTGAGTTTATTCCATATTAAGAACAGATGAGGTATTGAAAGACATCAAAACTTTGATCAATGAGGTGATTGTTAATCACTTCCAAGGACCAGTGGTAAAGCATGCTTCCCAACACTTGACCTAGAGGTGACAGAATACTATAGATGGTGAATGAGACCAACATTGTCAGACATAATAATATGTCAGTTTCTTTTGCTTAGCTGTACTTCTTTGTAGAGATTTCTATTGATGGAAAAGGGGTGGGGATTAAGATGGAATTGGGAATCACTAGAAAGTTATGATAGTGTGGGAGGTGGAGCAGCACATCAACACAATATGTTGGGTTTTTTTTTACAGGTTGGAGGAACTATTAGTATTTCGCCTGGAAAAAAGAAGATTGAGGGAGGACATAACTGTTCTCTTCTAGAATGTGTGGTGTAGTCATGCTGCTCATCCTCCATTTCTGTCATTATACTCCTATGCTCAAAAACCTTCAATGACTCCTATTTACTACTATGTTGAATCCAAATTCCTCTGCCTCTTTTTGAGGGAGACCCACCATCTAACTATATTTCCCACTACTTACCATACCCAGCAGCTACTCTATTCAAGTCAAATCTTCACTAGCCAGATTCTACCTCTATCCCTTTATTATTGCGATTCTTCCCATCTAGAACTCGGAGCTCTCTCTCTCTCCTCTGCTCATCCAGTCAAGGCTCAACTTCTTCAACAAGCCTTCCCTGATTAGCCCCCAGCCTTTACTGCCCTCATTGTATTCAGAAAATCCTCCATACTTATGGAGCACAGGGGGCCTGAGATTTAGCAAGGAACTAAAAAAGGGCACTGATAGAAGAAAAAGACCAGACTTACATAGACAGAAAGCTACACACCCATAGGATGATGATGGAATTTTTAGGGTTTCTAATAGGGTTGGAGATTTAGGGACAGGATGAGGAAGATGGATGACACAAGATAAGGGAGACAGCAGAAATTTTATGACCCAGGACAGGGGGAGACAAGGAATTTTATGGTCCAGGACAAGGGGGAAGTTTTATGGTATTTCAAGAGAAGGGAAGAGACTTTAGGACTCCTTCAGGCTCAGGAGGGCCTCCCAAGATACTGAAAAAGCAACCCTTAATATTAACCCCTAGGGCACCTTTGTGAGCACATCACTACCTTTGATACATGGTAGGTGATATGACCATGGAGAAGTAACTTAGTTTTTCAGGGATCCAGGAAACTCTCTTAAGAGATTTTAAGTTTCAGATGAATTACCAATCTGTATCAATAGTTTCCACATGGGGAGTTCCCCTATGAAGAAATCATAGGTCCTGACCCTTCCCTGCTTCCACCCCCAAAATCAAGGAAACAAATAGATAAAATTGTACTCTGTGGTTTCATGACCAATGAGATTAAAAGCTACTTGAGGTCAGGAACCAAGTCTTATTTATAACTCCTCAGTATCTCTGGAAGCACATGTCAGAGCTGAGCACATAGCAGGTGCTCAAGAAATATTGGTCGATTAATTAACAAGCTTTCTAAGATCTTTTCCCCTTAAATCATTATCTTAGGGAATAGCCCTGAAGCAAAATTATTAACAAAACTAGGATTTAATTAGACTCTGTTGATATTACTCATATTTTTTTTCTCCTCTTTCTGACCAAGCTGATGCAGTCTTGATTGTTTTTTCACAAGAGGGAACATTTCCAACCTTGCCTGGAGACAGGGAGATGGTCTAAACACTCTAATGTAATAAGTCAGTCTCCGGGTTGTCAGCCCCTGCGGTATGATGTCGAAAGGATCAAACTAGAAATAATCTGACCACTACTGGCTGCCCTTTTGTATCCCAGGTGTTTCACAATGTTCCTTACACTCAGATGTAGAGGCCATCCAAAAAGACAGCTTCGTAAACAAGATTTCTGCCCTGTGGATTCCCTTTGTTTAGATTCATTTTCCCCACAGTTTCCCCCATACTTCTCTATCCCTTTTGTATAGAATTCTTCCCACTGTGTTTATAACAAACACTCAAGATGGCTTATTGTGATGCTTGGAGAATCTTAAAGTTTCTTTAACAATAGCAAGCATTTATATAACATCATAGGGTTTATAAAACACTTTACATGTTATCTCACTTGATCTTCACAACAATCTGGTGAGGTAGGTGCTGCTCCTATCTCTACTTTAAAGATGAGGAACTCAGGCCATCAGAAGTTAAGGGATTTGCCCAGGATCACACAGTTAGTAAATATCTGAAGTAGTATTTGAACTCTACTCTTTCCAAATCCACTGCCAGTGCTCTGTCTAGCTGCCTTTATAGAAAACCCAGCTCCATGGCTAGAATAAAACTTAGTCTGTTGTTTGTAAATAGATTCACACACTGGGCAGGGATGGAGCCAAGATGGTGGCATAGAAGCAGGAAAACTCCGTGAGCTCCTGCCATAACAACCTCAAATACCTATAAAATATGACTCTAAACAAATTTTAGAGCTACAGAACCCACAAAGTGACAGAGAGAAACAAATCTCCCACTAAAGGCAGCCCGGCAGACTGGCAGGAAGGGTCCATCACTACACTGGGAGCAGAGCCCAGCCCCATGGGAGCCTGCGGTTTTAGCCCCAGGCAGGCCCAACCAGCAGCAGCTGGACTTGGGGAGAGTGGATGTAATGTAATGCCAAAAGAAAGGCAACTTCCCAAGGTTCAGAATACCAGCATAGGTGCTCTCCATTTTATTCAGTGACAAACCAAGAACAGAGAAGATCAAAACATGACATTATTCCAAATACAGCATTTACTAAGCTTGATTAAATAATCTCCAAGGACTACCCCACCCCAGGACCTTCCAATCATTCAATCAATTACAAAGTCTCTGTTCTAAATACTTCTCCACCCCTAGGCTATACCTTCATTTGTTCCACCACAAAGCCCCTCTTCTCAAATGGAGATTAGTTTCCAAACATAAGTAAAGTACCTTCATTTGTTCAATCACAGAGCACAGAAAGGTCAAAAGTTCCCCACCCCTGGATCACAATTGAATCTACCCCAGAGTTACATCAAGTTTAAACACAGCACTTAATACCCAAATGGAGGTCTTTTCTTCATCTTGACACGAGGCAAGTTCTCAGCAATCTTAGTTCCTGGGGAGACAAGGCTTAGCAAGGCCATAAGACACATTGCCAATCCCTTCATGAATTTATCCTCTGTCTGTAGAGCAGTCCTAGAACCCCTGAACACATTAGCAAAGCCCTCTCCCAGGATTTCTGTAAACATACAACAAGAAAATCCTTCTTCAGGGCTTCTGAACCAACAGAAAGGCTCCCAGACCCCTGCAACAACAGCACTGTCCTTCACCAGTGGACAGTATTCACTCTGTCTGCAGGACAGTCTCCAGACCCCTGCAACAACAGCACTGTCCCTCACCAGTGGACAGTATTCACTCTCTGTCTGCAGGACAGTCTCAGGGCTTCTTAACCAAATGCCAGGTTCCAGGACTTCTTCAACAACAGGACTGTCTTTCACCAGTGGACAAATCTGGCAAAATAACATCAAAACAGACAGACAAAGTACCAGCAAAACAGCCATGTCTCCTCAGTCCTTGGCAGCTCAGAGGGCAGGTCTCAAAAGTCCAGGGCAATTCAAAGCGGCCACCAGCAATTCTCTTAGTCTCTCTCTCTCCACGAGGTGCTGCTTCCAAAAAGATCTTCCGCCTCTCTCTAGTGTCTCTCCCAATCTACGTCACCAGCTCCTCCCAGTTCAAGACTTTCTTTTCACATCAAAAAGTCCATCCCACAGGTGGGATTAAGAAGCTCTGGGTTTTAACACAATCAATTTGAAAACCAAGCCAATACAGGGGAATCTTTAATTGCCATTACTATCACAGTGGATCACCAGCAGCTGTAGTGGTTTCCAGAAATATCAATCCATAAATGCCAAAGACAAAGTAAGAGGTCAGTGTAGAACTCTGTTGGAACTGAGGGGGACTAGGAGTGCATTCCAACCTTTGCCCCCAGAGTGAGAAGTGGTGGAAGGGCAGCAGCCATTCAGCTGCCTCCATGTAACTGCATCAGAGCTCCTGGCCTGCAGATCATAGTGGGGCCAAGCAAATATTCAGAGGGTAATTGCTCTTCCTTTAACCTGTCTGGATCTGGATCACAGTCTTGGGTGGTGGTCCTGGGGTGTGTGACCAGTGAGCCAGAGTTTGTGGGGGCTGTAGAGATGGCACCCTCCTAATAGCTCTGGCAGCTGGAAAAACCCCAGTGATTTGGGACAGAGCTCTCCCATCTGGAAGCAGAGTTCTACTGTAATAAAGAGATCAAAAGTCAAGTAATTGAGTGGCAACATGAGCAAGCAAAGGAAGCAAAGCAAGCAGAGAAATACTACTTTAGATTCCTTTTTCGGGGACAAAAAGGATCAAAGCATGGAACAGGAGGAAGACAATGAAGTCAGAACTCCTGCACCAAAAGCTTCCAAGAAAAACAGGAACTGGTTATGGAGGCCATGAAGGAACTCAAGAAGGATTTTGAAAATCAAATAAGAGAAGTGAAGGAAAAATTGGGAAATGAGAATGATGCAAGAAAATCATGAAAAGAGAGTCAACAACGTGATTGAAGAAAATCATACCTTAAAAAATAGACTAACTTAAATGGCAAAAGAGGCTCAAAAAGGCAATGAGGAGAAGAATGCCTTAAAAAGCCAAATTTGCCAGATGGAAAAAGAATCTCAACAGCTCACTGAAGAGAATCATTCCTTCAGAATTTGATTGTAGCAAATGGAAGCTAATGACTTTATAAGAAATCATGATACTATTAAACAGATCCAAACAAATGAAAAAAATAGAAGGCAATGTGAAAAATCTCATTGGAAAAACCACTGACCTGGAAAATAGATCCAGGAGAGATAATTTAAAAATTATTGGACTACCCAAAAGCCATGATCAAAAAAAGAACCTAGAAATCATCCTTCAAGAAATTCTCAAGGAAAATTGCCCTGATGTTTTAGAACCAGAGGGCAAAATAGAGTTTGAAAGAATCCACCAATCACCTCTTGAAAAAGATCCCAAAAAAGAAAACTCCTAGGAATATTATAGATTCCAGAGTTCCCAGATCAAGGAGAAAATATTACAAGCAGCCAAGAAGAAACAATTCAAATAGTGTAGAAACACAATTAGGATAATACCGGATCTAGCAGCTTCTACATTAAGGGATTGAAGGGCTTGGAATATGATATTCTGGAGGTCAAAGGAGCTGGGATTAAAACCAAGAATCACCTACCCAACAAAACTGAGTATCATGTTTCAGGGAAAATATGGTCATTCAATGAAATAGAGGACTTTCAAGCATTCCTGATGAAAAAACCAGAGTTGAATAGAAAATTTGACATTCAGATAGAAGAAGCAAGAGAAGCATGAGAAGGTAAACAGGGAAAAGAAATCATAAGGAACTTGTCAAAGTTGAACTATTTACAAGCCTACATGGAGAAACAATAATTGTAATTTATGAAACTTTTCTCAGTATGAGGATAGTTAAAGGGAATATAAATGTATATATATATATATGTATACATACATATATATGTCTATATAGGAGGGTATATGTATGTATGAATACATATGTGAGTGTGTGTATATATGTGTAGAAGTATACATAGACAGAGGGTACAGAATCAATTGAATAGGAAAGGATGATATTTAAAGCTGAAATTGACAGGTGAGAGAGGAATATAATGAGAAGTGATGAGGAGAGACAGAATGGGGCAAAATATCTCATATAGAAGAGGTAAGGGAAAATGGTTACAATGGAGGGGAAGAACAGGAAGGCAAAAGGGAATGTGTCAACATTACTCTCATTAAATTTGACTTAGGGAGGAAATGACACACACTAAATTGGGTATCTTGCCCTACAGGACAGTAGGGGGAAGGGCATGAGAGGGGGGATGATGGAAGAGAGGGCAGGTTGGGGGGGAGGGAAGTTAGAAGCACACACTTTTGAAAAGGGACAGGGTCAAAATAGAGAATAGAACAAGTGGGGGTGGGATAGGATGGAGGGAAATATAGTCTTTCCCAATATATCCACTATGGAAATGTTTTGTGTAGCTACCCATGTACAATCTATATTGAATTGCTTATTTTCCCAGTAAAAGTGGGTGACTAGGGAGGAAGGGAAAGAATCTGGAATTCAGGTTTTAAAATCAAATGTTTAAAATCTTGTGGAAATCAAAGATGTAAACTAAAAATAAACATAAAATTTAATTTTAAAAAATAGATTCACACACTGGAGTTTGATACTTTCAAAATAAATGGTACACAAGGAATTTTTCCTTTCTTTCCCCAAATGCAGGCATCTACCCATTGTGGTGATCTGGTCTGTGGGCTACTGCTTCGTTACGTTTGGAAAAGTACTGCACCCCTTCACTCTCTCTCTCTCTCAACTTCAGTAGACTTAGCTCTTCTTAGCAATACAATAATCTAAGACTATTCCAAGATTTGTGATGGACAATGCTATCCACATCCATAGAAAGAACTATGGAGTCTGAATGCAGATTGAAGCATATTATTTTCTCTCTCTCTCTTTTTTTCTTCTCATGGTTTTCCCCTCTTGTTCTGATTTTTCTTTCACAACATGACTAATGTGAAAATATGTTTAGCATGATTGTACATGTATAGCCTTTATCAGATTGCATGCCCTCTTGGGGAGAGATGAAAGGAAGGGGAAAAATGAGAACTCAAAATCTTATAAAAGTGCATGTCGAAAACCAAAAATAAATAAACAAATAATTTTTTAAAAGAGACATTCTCTGATCAATAAAATGACTAGTGACAATTCTAAAGTACTCAGGATGAAAAATGTTCTCCATGGCCAGAGAAAAGAACTGAATTCTAAGGGTAAATAATATATGCTTTTTCTTCAAAAGAAAGAAAGATAAACTAGAAGGTAATTTAATTGTTTTATGAAGGATTATTAGCTAGTAAGAGGCAAAAGCAGTTAGGTGACACAGTGGATAGAATGATGACCCTGAAGGCAGGAAGACCTGAGTTCAAATCTGACCTTAGTCCCCAACTCTGGACAAGTGATTTAAGCTTTCTCTGCCTCAGTTTCCTCAAGTGTAAAATGGGGATAATAATACCTGCTTCTTGGATTTATGAGGATAAATGAGATATATGTTAATTGTTTACCACAGTATCTAGCATATAGTATCCCGGTGCTTATCAAATTCTTGTCTCCCTCTCCTTTCCTTTCCCTTGCCTGTTAAACTACAGAGTCTGTGGTTGAATGCAGGCCCTCTGGTGTCTAAATCCTACAGTCTTTCCATTGGGACTTTCAACTTCCTGATTATCTCATTATATCGCTAAGGATACACAGGGAGGTAGGATTCAAGCTAGGGAATATTCTGACTTCAAGTATAATACTCTTTCCTCTATGCTACCATACTGTCTACACACAACTTTTCGGGAATAGTGTCCATTGCAGAGAATGAGGTCAAAGTGAATTACTCCTGTTTCCAGAAGAAATTGGACTTTTTAAAAATTTTCACTTTTGAACATCTGTAATTTCATTGCTACACTCTTTTTGTCAATATAGATGACAACCTCACTGTGACATGGTAGAAGGGCATCAAGAGTGACTGTGAACAGAAAATTCATCATCCTATAGCCCACCACTTTGTCTTTGAGCAGAGAATCCATTTTTGGATCTGTAAGTGAAGCCATCCCAGCTTGGTAGGACACTTCAGACATTATCCTCTGCTAGCATAGCTTCATAGTAATTTCTTGCAACAATGGAGTATTTGAGCAGAAATTTAGTGGGAAAAATCCATTTAAAAAAATCATGGCCTACCATTCCCTTACCTTCCCCACCCCCCACCCCCTCAGAAAGAAAGGTACTATGACTATAACCCTTTTGACAAAGGTTCCCTCCTGACAGAAAAGGTCTAGGCTCATTTTAAGGACCTCTCACTTCTCTGGTTCATTGCCCTACCTAAATGGAACTTCACGATGTCAGTTTCTGGCACTTTCCAAATGAGCCACTAACTTCCCTTCAGAGCCATGACAGGCTTCAGTCAGGCCCCCCTACAGCCCCCAATAAGACCAAATCACCATATATTGATCTAGAATGAGGCCGTATCACACGGACAGTGGGCATAGTAAGAATTTAACTAGTTGGAACAGGAAAACAAGGCTGAAATGGAGTAAAGTCTGGTGGGGGGGTGGGGAGCGGGGGAGAGGAAGTCACTGTAAAAGAGGGGACGGGGAAAACCCCAGGTCACTTAGACTTTATTTTGACAATTGCCAGAACAATCCTCAGGCTGACAAAATGTCTAGTTACTAGATTATTTAGATTTTAGATTTACATTTACTAGATTTTAGAAATTGGAGACAAAAGTAAGCCTAAAGGAGGGGTTTCACTGCTTCTCTGGCCAGTTATGATTAACCTCCAGAGGGCCACTGTTTTCAGGCCCTGTTATAATCCTCACTGTGGGGAACAGACAAAGGCACAAAGAGTCTATCCACTGATTGCTACTGCTTCTGAATTCAACTTAATATGTGTCTTTAATTTCTGTATTCTTTGCTTGATTTCTGTATCTTTCTTAGTAAGGGTAAAATTAGCATTGTTGGCTCATTCTAATATGAATCTGGAATCTGATGCCCCTTAGGGCTAATTCACAAGCACTCAGATCATATGATTTCAAAAACAGATCAGTTTATGTACATAGCAAAGGACACAAGACACATCTGAGTTCATAGATAACTGGGATCCATCTCCAGTGGGCCATCATTCCCCAGAGACATGTGCAATCCCTTCAACTCACAGCACTGCCCTAAGTAGTGCTTCAACATGGGAAAAGGCCAGGTCACTCTTCCTAAGGGTCTTTTATATGTATCATTGTGCTTTTCTGTCACTAGCTCTCTCCTCTCCTTCCCTTCAGTGCTTTACTGCTCTGCTGTATTCTCCTCTACTCCCTGAAGATGTCATGGGACCACAAGGCGCAAAGTGTGGGGATGATAGTATCTGTAATCTGTACCACCTCCATGTCAACACCTGGGACAAAACCCCAACTGCCCTTCAGCAGCTATAATTCTGCTAGGTTTTTGTTGTTCTTGTTCTAAATCTCAGTTTATGAGTAAAGTTTAAATCTCACACAGTGAATACATATACAGTATCTGTTTTTTTTATTAAGGGATCCTAACTTGAGGATTTTTCTTTTCAAAATACCTACATATTTCTTCAGACACCAGCATTTTCCCATTGATTTGGAGCTACAAATAGTGGAAGCAAAGTGCTTGTTAAAACATTAACAGAGTTTTGTGCACATTCTGAGTTAGAAATCCAATTATCTTACCTCAGTCAGTCTTTGTATAAAGTCATTGTTAAATAAAGGCATGAAGCTAGTGGAATTGGAACTGAATTCCACTGAATTGACAGACATTCAAGAATTTGATTCTGTTCATCTATCAGTCTGTTCATAATGGTCTCCACCCCTGTGGCTGTCAAAGATCATTTCAACTCAGATGCAACCTCTGATGTTCCTTTGGATCCAGGGAAGTAGAGCAGAGAGCCGTGAACTTTGCTGTAGGGAGGCAGTTAACAAATGAGACAACATGGAGGTTGACATAGCTGTCTAACTTCAGACAACCAAGGATTCAGGCAAGGAGGCAAGAGGCCTACAGAAAATATCCAGGAATCTAAATATTTCCTTTTGGGGGAATGGGAGAAAGGGGTGGATGGGAAGCCTGTGGCTAAGGAGAAATAACTCAGAAAATAACCTCCTACAATGAAAACAATCACAATAACTCTCCACCCATGTTCATGTCATGGGTCTCAAGTGTACATTTTCTTCAGCGTACTCTCCTCACCTCCCACAACCAACCCCTAGGGTTTACCTCAGTTAACTCTGGGAACAGCAATCAAATCAACATTGCCATTCTTGGTAAGGACACGGTGTCCTATTGCGCTGTAGTTCCACTCAACATCATTGTGACTTCCGAGACCAAAGCATTATCACTTCCCTATATGTATTATATAACACACTAACTTTGAGTGTCTTCCCCTCCCAGTTTGATTCAATTTTTTAAAATTAAAGGAACCATCCCTTTGTGACTCACTTCTAAAAGAGGTCTATTCACTGAATGGGTGTTACTTCTCTCAAAGTGAGAACCTGAACAAGCCTCAGCCTAAAAGGGCCAGGGTCTCCCACTGTATCCTGGGCCATCTCCAGTCATCCTGATGAATATCTGGCCACTGAACCCATATGGCTCTGGAGGAGAAAGTGAGGCTGGTGACCTTGCACAGCCCTCCTTCACTAAAATCCAAGTCAACTGCAAGTCATGTCATCATTTCCCTGATGTCATGGTCCTCTTTAAGAATGAAGGACAAACACAATGTGTTATGTTGTCTTAGAACAGTGCTTAGCATAATGTTTTACCTATACTTATACACATATCTAAATATATATGCATATATGTATATATCTATATCTATATTCTATTTTTTTTTTGCTTTTTGCAGGGGGAAAGGAGGGCAATTGGAGTTAAGTGACTTGCCCAAGGTCACACAGCTAACAAGTGTTAAGTGTCTGAGGCTGGATTTGAACTCCTGGAGTCCTCCTGACTCCAAGGTTGGTGCTCTATTCACTGTGCCACCTAGATGCCTTTCTATGTTCTATTATTAAGATAAGGTACTTGATGGAAGGAACTGGCTTGTTTTCTTAATTTGTGTCCCCAAGCCTTGGTATACTGCTTGGCACATTTGCTGTTGTTCAGGTATTTCAGATGTGTCCAGCACTTTGTGTCCCAATTTGGTTTTTTTCTTGGCTAAAATACTGGAGTGGTTTGCTATTTCCTTCTGCAACTCATTTTACAGATGAAGAAACTGAGGCAAACAGGATTAGGTGACTTGCCTAGGGTCACACAGCTAGGAAGTGTCTGAGGCCAGATTTGAACTTATGAAGTCTTCCTGACTTCAGGCCCAGTGCTCTATCCATGCGCCACCTAGCGGCCCACTTGGCACATAGTAAACACTCAATTAATGCTTATTCTTCATTCATTTATAGAGCACATTAAGGTTTATAAAAGCAATTTTCTTACAATAGTCCTTGAGATGTATATCGTATTTTTGGAATATTCTTCTTCTTCCCATTTTACAAATGAAGCAACTGAAGCCATGTCACATAGGCAATACATATTGTAAACAGTACATAAACTTAGGACTTCTTCCTCCAAATCCAACGTTTGTTCTTGCTAATTTGAAGTTAACCAAGGCATAGTTCATACACAAAATCCCAGCAGTGGTCATAGACCAGGGAAGGACGTTAGATATGGTTCAATCTAATCCCCTCATTTCATAAATAAAGAAATGGATGTTCAGAGATGTTGACTGAATTTCCCAAGGTGACCCAGCCAATTAGTGACAAAGCCAGGACCAGAGCCCAAACCTCCTGACTTCTAGTTCAATGACTTTTCTGTTACTCATGTGGGTAAGCCATTAGGAACTCAGGCTTTGGGGTTGCTAATTGATTAAACTGCCCTCAACTTTGGACCCCAGTTGGCAAAGATACCAGGCCTGCAACAGCTGAGCTTTGGATGTCTGCAGAGTGACTGTGAATGAAACCACATGCCTAAATATTTTTTGCTGCATTGAGTTCTGACAGCTCACATAGCCTGACCTTAATTATTAAGATTACCAAGATAATTGATTTAATGGGGAACAGAGAGCACTACAGTGCAGCCAGCCAAAAAAGCTTTAGATCCTGCAGAGAAGCCAGCAGAGTCCTGCTGTTCTTTGCAGGGAAGGGAGTTCTTTAAGGAAGGGTTGGTAAAATTTCCTTAGGGAGAAAAAAAATTGATGCTACAGCTGAATCAGTGGTATGGTTTATGCACAAAATTGGTTTTAGGGAACAGGTCCTCAGTGATGAAATTAGATCTGGCCAGGGAGTTGAGTGTTTATGGCCCCTTTTCCTCTCCCACCTTCTTTTTCAGAAATTGTTCCATCCTCAGTAGAGTTTTTCATGTTTTTACTTGACAGCAACATCTTTGGGGAATTCAGAAAAAAAAAGATAGAATGAAAGGTTCTCTCTCAGTGTGGTTTTGCAAATGTACATTAACCACTGACTGGGTGTTCCAGTTCAATGGTATTGGGTGGTTCAAATTCTTTTCTTTCTCTGCAGCTTAAAAAAAAAAAGGAAAAGAAATCTCTTCCTCTCCATGGCACTACAAAGATATGAATAACTGAGCTGAATAAAAAAATGGTGTTCAGTTGTGTCCAACTTCATGACCCTATTTTGGATTTTCTTGGCAAAGATACTAAAGTATTTTACCATTTTCTTTTCTAGCTTGTCTAGATGAGGAAACTAAGGCAAGCAGGGTTAAGTGACTCGCTCAGAGGCACACAAATAGTAGGTGTCTGAGGCCAGATTTGAACTCAGGAAGATGAGCTTACCCGACTTCCAGTCCAGCACTCTATTTACTGTGCCACAAAACAGCAATGCTACTTGCAACTGCTGTGGGGGTGTAAGATCAGTAACACCAGCACACAGGAGGGCTGCCAGCACAGGTTCTTTGATCTGCTTTTCTAAAGGAAAGCAACTCAAAAGGGGTAAACAATCTTACTTTAATCAAACGTACTTAGTTCAGGGGAAAAGTCAGCACCTTGAACTTCAGAGAGAATACAAACAAATTACAAGCAGAAATAATAGCATAAATACCACCAGACAGCGCTTCTTAACCATCTGACCAAATAATACATACCTCACAGATCAACAGACAGATCCAACTGTGTGACCAATACATAGCTACCAGAGAGAGAAGCACCAACATCTGGGTTTTCAAAACTAGAGGGGCTCCTTAACAGCTGCCCAGAGTCTTATCTGGCTCCATCACATGAGCACTCTTCCCATCAGTGATCCCCGAAGCAAAATGCTAACCTCAGAGTATATATAAACTTCTTCAGGGTCAGAGGGCATCACAACCCTCGTGACCCAGGCTCATGTGACTCAAACTTATGTGACTTAGGCTTCCATGTGACTTAAACAGGTCACATGGGCCTACTAATGAATGGGAAAGATCTTTCCATTAAGCAAAAAAAATATATTAACAATACAACCACCTAGCTACCAATATAAAGAAAAATTAACTGTCTATTATTGCTCCATAGTATGGAATTTATATCTCGAGCATCTGCCTTGAAACTGGAAACATTGCTGAGATGTTGATAAACACATTCTTTATAGGATCATTTTGGTTATTCTCATTATTGATGAAATTCAGACTAGATTATAATTTTGACTCTTTGAAATTAACTTTTTTACCTATCAACTTATTTTAAAAATACAAAGCTTTTAACAAATGTACCTTATATTATTTTAACCTCAGAAACATATTTGTCAGTCTCCAGATGCGCTCAAGCCAATTTGAAATCTGAAGGTGAAAAACCCAGAGGAAAAAGACTCATTCACTAGACAGAATACAAAGGACTCGAATTATTGTCACAAGTAATGGAAAAATATGTTTCTGTCACTCCTTGACTTTGGGGATCTAAAAACAAGATGGCTCTGGAGATTGCCAATGGGCAATAGAGGCTTTTTATTTTAGGTCATTTCTGACCAATCCAGTCACAGTAAAGGTACGTGAGGAGTGACTGAAAACCTTTCTCTAGACAATGAGAAATCAATTTATTGAGTTGAATAATCTCTTTTTAATGATTCACAAGCCTGTCACCATATCTTTAAACCCCCAGCACAATTGAGGATCTGAGATTTTATCCTTTGGGAACATTTAGTGGGGTCAAATCGTCTCTGTGTGCCATGTAGGATTCTTCCATTTTTATCTTCAAGATTTTAGAATCCTTTTGGGGAATATGAGATTAAAATCAATCTGGGTAAGTGAAGGAATCAATAGTCTTGGGGACAGAAGAATCACATTGCCTAATATGAGGTTTAGGTTAGTAATAAACTAAGGAGAAACGTGAGATAAAGCATCTACTTTTGCTGCCCATATCATTTTCTTTTAGAGAACAAAGAGAAGATCTTGGTTCTATTAAACTGTCATTCTGGCAACTGTCAATGTGAAGAATATACTTTTGGAAATGTGAAATTCTGACTGTCTTATTTCAGCTTTCCACCCATTCTTTGATTCATTCAATGAATATTTATCTTGTACCCACAGGGATGTGAAGCTGACATGTCAGGTACTTAGAAGTAACTGGTCTTATCTTAATTTTTCTTTCCACAAACATTTATATTCACAGCATCAGTGTCACAATCTATAGCTGATTGATTTGGGAGTCATGTGCTCCTCTGAATTCTATTGCTACAAGCTCCTGTGATTTGATAAACAAGATCTGGAAAAGTTTCTTGTCCACAACCTACACATAAATTCACATCACAAAGCCCAGAGTGGTGATGTGGAAAGGGAACAAGTGGGACCCTGGGGAGCACTGAAGAGAAAAAAAGAAACCAAACAAAAACCAACCCCCCCCAAAAAAACCAAAAAGACAAAACCTAACTGTACATAAAGAGAGTACATCTATCGCCACCCTTCTAGAAGATTGGTTCATTAAACTCAGTAACCACTTTTACCAGCCCAGTCCTACACTTAGTGCTAAAGGATGATTTCTTTAACACTGTGGTCATTAGTAAAATAAAGTCTTGGTGTTTGGAGTCATGGTTTTGGATTAGAGCTGTGAGTAGGTTGGGATGACTAGACTTTGCCCTAGTCAGGGGTGGGGAACCTGTGGCCTTGAGGCCTTCTCAAATTCAGTTAGAGGGCCGCACTTGAGGACCTAGAGGGCCACATGTGGCTTCAAAGCCTCAGGTTCCCCACCCCCTAGACACTGACATAAGGGGAGAGGCACTTCAGACACTGGGAAAGACTAAGGCATCCACCTCTCTACCAGCAAAGGTCTGGGGAAGAAAGAAAGAGAAACCCTCTTTTTTCCCATAACTATGCCCAAGGCTGGAAAGACTCTTCCAGGCTTTCCTGACTTTTCCCCATCCCCATAGGATGCACAACTCAGGTAGACACTTTTATGCCCCTTCCCAACCAATGCAATTTGCCTCAGGTGCCAGGATTCCTAGCTGTGCTTTGATTAATTATAAAATTTTTTATATTCTCTCAGTGTGATTTTTTTTTCCTGGGTCAACCTGACTTCCTTTAGACTCTGAGCACTGAAACCCTGTTTTGATAATCCTGGGCACATGCAGTCACAAAGTATGCCATTTGACATTGGACCTTACTCAGACATCATAAGCATCAACAAGTATATATGGATTCTCAGTTTCCATTTGCCTGTGATGCTGTGCTATAATGCCTGTGCCCAAAAGAGTAACTCACTGACATCATCTTTGGTCTTTTAAGAATTTGCCATCTAAATTTAACTTTAGACTCCACATCTGAAATCAGTGTTAAAAGACAATTTCAAAAAAAATTTACATCCAAGTAACTTTTCAGGAAAATAACTATTTTTATAGAACATGATTATTTTCAAAGAGTTTCTATTTAAACATCTTTTTCCAACATGAAATGAAGGAAGCTCCCTCTAGGCCTGTTCAACCTTCTAGCAGAAAAGGCCTGAACTCTAGGGCCTTCTAATCCTATTTCTAGCTTTGAACAGTTCCTTGAATGAAACCATTATTGATCTGCTTGAAAGACTGTTCAAATCTAAAAGTTCTTTCTGACAACGATTCAGGCAGTGCTTTCTGGATGTTGATCCGACTCTGTAAGGATGATAAAGAAATGTAAGGCAAAGGACCTGTCCTCAAGAAGCATGCAATCCAGGTAGAAAGAGGGGAGGAGACAAAATAATATTTTATCTAAGAAGACATCATCATCATAGCATTTAATATAGCACTTTAAGGTTTGCAAAGCAGTTTATAAATATCTCATTTTATTCTTACAATAACCCTTGGAATTAGACAGCACTATTTTGGTCCCCATTTATAGAAGAGGAAACTGAGGTTAAGTGACTTTTCCAGAGTCACACAGCTAGTAAGTATCTGAGGTTGAATTTGAACTCAGTTCTTCCTGACTTCAAATGAAAGTCAAATCTAAACTAATCACAAGTCAAAGCTAATATACACAAAACAATCAGCAAAAACATTATAGCAAATAGAAATTCATCCAACTGTGAGGTCATTGTAGGCTGAGATAGTAAAGGAAGGCCTCCCAGAAGAAACAGAACTTGTCTTCCTTCTCAGCATTGAGTTCTGGAGAATACAGGGGGTTAAATTTAATTTAAATTTAAAACAGGGGTTCCTAAGCTATTTTGTGTGATGGATCCCAATCTTCCAGAAGAGTGGTGATAGATATACTCTGCTTGTATACAGTTGGGTTTTGTCTTTAGTTTTTGTTTTTTTCTTCAGTGCTCCCCAGGGAGCTTTGCTCCCTTTCACTCATCACCGCTCTGGTGGACTATGGACCCTTTCTAAAAATAATATTTTTAAATGAATAAAATAAAAATGCATCAAATTACAAAGGAAACCAATTATGGTGAGATAGTCAGTCCTGCACCTGGAGTCAGGAAGACCCGAGTTCAAATCTCACTTTAGACCCTTAATAGATGTGTGACCCCAGGCAAGTCATTTAATTTCTGTTTGCCTCAGTTTCCTCAACTGTAAAACAAGGATCATAATAGTGCCAATCTCCCAGGGTTGTTGTGAGGATCAATGAGATAATATTTATTAAGTAGTTAGTACATATAGTAAGTTCTGTATGAATGCTAGCTGTTATACTGAAATGCAGTTTAGAATATTTTTAATATTGAAATTAGGTTTAAAATTTTTCTAAAAGGGGCGGCCAGGTGGCTCAGCGAGTAAGAGCACTGGCTCCAGTGTTGGGATGACCTGGGGATCAAATCCGGGCTCAGATACTCAGCACCACACCCAGAAATAACTGGCCGTGTAACCTTGAGCAAGTTACTTAACCCCTATTGCTTTAAAAAAAAATTTTTTTTCTAAAAACCAGTTTATAGGTTCCAGATTAAGAATCCCTACTCTAAAAAGCTCTTTTGAAGTTGGAACTCTGCCCCTTAGCACATCAGTATAGGATTCATCTCACATGGGTTTGTGTCCTGATATTATTTTACAAAACGGATTGTGTCAGAGGATTGACATTGATTGCACAGTCTGTTAGGAACAAGATTGTGGTCAACCACAGCCACAGTGATTGTAGATGAAAGTCACACTGGGTTCTTCAAGCTTAGAATTTCTTGGTTTTCATTAAATGGTCTTCATGGAGTGAAGAAAGGCCTTTTCTGTTGTTACTTCTATCACAGAGATAGCCACCACTAGCCAATCTCCCTTACTAATGGGGAATTGAGCTATTGTGATGGATCAGATGTGTGGTTCTGAGACAAAATCTGTTGGATACATCATCAATCACTCAGCTTCCCTAGGGGATATTACTCTATGTTCTATTTCCTGAGCCATGTGGATCCAACCATGGGCCACATAAGACCCCAATGAAATAGACAGACCAAATGATTTCCTGGGTAACTGTACTCCCTGAAGGTACAGGGAGGTAGAACAGCCTGCATGGGCCACAATAATGAAGAAAACAGAAAAGGAAACCCCAGACCACCTGAGCCAAGCTTTTACAGACTTCTTAGGGCCAAGCCTCCTCACATTTCCTCACTTTCTCTCACATCTCAATATAGCTCCCACAAGGGTTGGGCCACTCTCACCAAGGTGCCTCGGCAATGAGGACAGAACTGGTGTAAACATGTCGTCCATATTGCAGAGACCCAGTTGTTCATTTTTAGCGTCCAATACCAACAGGGTTCTTCCACCTTTATGCTTATTGCTTAAAAAAAACAACAACACCCACAATCACCTCTTCGTTCTGTGGCTTTATTTTTATGCTTTGTTGTGCTGTGGTTTTAACAACTACAACAATGTAAGAAACATAAAAAAGTGGCGTCTGTGAAACTGACTGACCTTGCCACAACAATGAAATCCACAGTACAAACACTCTCACCTATAAATTGGCTTTGTTTGCATTAACTATGTCGTCGCCCGATTGACTTCCACACCCAACATATTTGTGTAAACGTCTTGGTACCTGTGTTTCATGTCCCTTTGCCCTGTTTTACAAATGAGGATCATGGCATTTGACTCCATACCTCCCTAAGGGTTTGTATTGTATGTTAAAATAACAAGTGGTATGCTTACTGTCACTCTCCTCACCAATTCCACCTAACAAGCACAAAATAATCAGCAATGAGAACATATGCTTCCAAGCTCATGTGATGTATGGATTGAGAAAATCTCCCAGAGGATCCAAAGGCAAATTTGATTTACTGTAGGATCTTAAGATGCCCCACCTCTCCCCTGGGCTGAAAGGCTGGGAAGGTGGCCAGAGGACTTGGGGTCATGGCGTCATCTTTCGGTCCCTGGTACCTGTTTGCTTGCTCCTAGGAAGAGGGTTGCTTCTCCCCCTATGCTTTCCTTAGGGGACTCAAGCTGCAAGTGAGTGGCCCCAGGGTTCCCCAAGCTCTGGACTCTCGAAGTTCTCCAGGGCACAAAGGCTTCCAGGTGGGTGTCAGGCCCCACCCCTGATTTTTTTGGGAGCAAGCCTGGAGCATCAGCCATCATCTCTGCTCCTTGGGCTGAGCTGCTGCTAGGCCAGTGAGAGTAGCGCAGAGGCGAATGAATGCGCTGGAGAGGGAAAGCACTTAGGGATCTTAGTTACCCTTGTTGGGAGTTGTAGGCTCTCGGGCAGCCTCAGGAAGGAATGTGGCTGGGGCTGGCATTGGAAAGGAGGGGCAGGATTGGGTGCCATGACCTAATCTAGGATTCTGGGGAAAGGAGGGGCTTCTTCACCACCTGGTTGAGCTTGGAGGCAGATCACATGGATTTCCATTTGCCTGGGCCCTGGCCTCTTCCTCAATTGTCTGTCTCCTATTAGGCTCTCCCTGGCTGCTACTCTTCCTCTGCCTCTCCTTCCCTCACATATCTCTCTTTCCTGCTTCCCTTCCTTCTGGTGTGGCCCCTACCCCCTGCCCCCAGTCCTGGGTCAGCACTGCTGCTACAGCTTAGGTCCCGGCAAAAGTGTGAGGTTCTGGGACCACCAAGCTCAGTTTCTCTTCAGCTCAGACTTTTTGGAAAGTTTCCTTTTCTTTGAAACCTGCATGTTGAATCAAATTTTGTGATATTATTTTTTGTTTCAAAAAAAGAGTTTAAGAAAATTAAAATGGGTGACTATGAGTGAAGACATATTTTAGTACTGAATAGAATATTTTTAAAATTAAACTATTTGAAATACAAAAAAAAGAAAAGATGCCCCACCTCTAACTTCTGCTTCCTGCAGAACCAGTGGTTTGAAGTTGTGATCTCAGAAATAACGGACTATTTATTGCTCACCCCTGAACCCTCGCTCACATCTGCTCCCCTAGAGTGACCTCTCTCCCCATCCTCTACACTGAGCTACCTTTCCTCCAAAGACTAGCTCAAGTGGCACCATCTCTGTGAAACCTTCCCTGACCCTCCTCATCCCATGCTCACTCCCTCTTCTAAAGTCAGCAGAATACCTTCTTACTCTCTCTACCACAATGGCACCTCCTAAATACCACCATCTTGTTAATTACCTCTTATATTAATATTTTATCTTTGCAGGTAGATTATAAACTCTTCTGTGCCAGAGATGGCCTTTTATAGGCCCACAACTGGAAGGGACTGTAGAGAAATCATCCAATTCCTCCCTTTTATTTTATACACGAGCAAAAAGACTCACAGAATTGGGGTGACTTGCCCAAGGTTACAAAGATAGGTCCACTTCCATCTCTTTATGGTAGTTTGGGGACTCAAGGGAGGTTTCACAAAAGAATTGGCCCGGAATTTCCAACTAAAATCCCACCTTCTGTAGAAGCCTTCCCCAATCCCTCTTAATTCCAGTGCCTTCCCTCTGCTAATTATCTCCTATTTATCTTGTATATAGCTTGCTTCATATATATTTGTTTGCATATTGTCTCTCCCATTAAATTAACCTCTTTGAGGGTAGGGACTGTCTTTTGCCTCTTTTTGCATTCCCAGAATTTCAAACAGTGCCTGGCACATGGTAGGCACTTAATACATGTTTATTAATTCATAGATACAAGGAAGAATTAAAGAAACACTTAGAGACCTGGTAGCACCTGCCCAACCAGAACAGCAATGACATCTCCACATTAGACTAGCAGCAGACATTACTATATCCCAGGTAGCAGCCTGTATACACCCACACATTACTAGGCAGCCTCAGTCTTCTATGCAACTTTTCTTTTTCTGTTGAGGGCATCGCCATCCTTCTGGTCACCCACGCTTACAATTTCTAAATTATCCTCAATTTTTTCTAACTTTTCCTCACCCCACCATATTCGATCAGTTGGCAATTTTGGTCAGTCCTATATCCACATCTCTTGCATTGTCATCTCCCCACTCACACAACTACTACTCTAATTCAATTCTTCACCACCGCTTATAGAATTTGGTAATAGCCTCCTACTTGGGCTGCTCCTTCAGGTCTCTCCTGTCTCCTCTCTGTTGGCTACATAACTGCCCAGTTACTTAACACTTCCATCTGACCACATCAATGCCCTGCTCAGAAAACTCCATTGGCTCTCTATTGCCTCTAGGATTAATTACAAACCACTGTGCTGGGCATTTAAATCTCATTACAATCCAGTCAGATTGGCTGGGGGCAGAATCCCTGGCTTCTTCAACCCAAGTGCTATCAGCTGCCGCGGTTAGTTACCCATAGGAAAGAATGGAATTCCCAGCTGAGCTGATACTGACCTGTTCTTCCCCTTCTCCTTTAGACTCCCAATTCTCAAGATTGCTTTGGACTAAAAAGAACTTGCAAGGTAAGAACTAGACTCGGGAGTCCCAGGGATAGATTGTCAAGGAAAAAGGTTGTTTTCCTTCCTTATCATCTCTTCCTTGTTATCCTTATACATCTTCATCCCAGGTGTTTGAATCTGAAAACAAGATCAATCAATCAGTCTTGACCTGTAGGATTGCCTTTTCAATGAGGTATGAGGAAATTGCAGGCACTTTGGTGAAATCCTCAATCAGGAACCATTCAAAAGCTATTGAATGAGATAGAGATAAAGAAAATTTCAACCACATCATAGTTCTTAAGAAATAGCTTCCCCTGTATTCCTAACTGTAATTACTAAAGTCAAGGAAAAAGTACCAGAACAAAAATATTGAAAGCAAAATCTTGGGTATGGCCTAGGAAGAGACTGTCCTGTGTTCTTCATGCCTATCAATAAGATGGGAATAGCTCAATCTCTAGAATTTATTTCGTCTTTTAGTTCATGGATTTTTAACTGTGGGGAAAAAATTTCAGTGTGGTATTGTGGAATGAGCAGTGAAATTTGAAGAGTTCTCTCCCTAGCTCTCCTGCTTACTTCGTATGGCCTTGTATAACCCATGGTCCAGAACAAAAGCTCCCAGTTTTCATGAACTGACTTCAATCTTAAGGAATTCTCATGCAGAATTTTCCCTGGAACTGTCAGAACTTGGTTTATTTGGCCCTCACTCTGGGTTACTCCCCAACCTTGACTTATGTCTAGGTTTCCACACCAATAGGAATAGGGCACTCAGCTCCTAAGCAAGCACTCAGGTTAACAAGACCTTTAACAAAGGGCAGGCTCCTTCAGCCCAATAAAAAACATAAATACATCTAAGCCCATAAACATTATAGACAGCTCTCATTCCCTCTCTGGTGAAAATGATCTCTCAGTGATCTATACAGTCCTTCAGACTTACAGTTTCTACCATGGGATTGAGAACCCACTACCCTTGAAAGGGGAAAACATTTGAGGTTACTTGATGGCTGTGAAAATTACCTACGGTGAGCACTATCTTCTCCAGGGCATCATAAAGAAGCTATTTACTTAACTGGTATGAAGCCCCCTGAATTTCCTCATCAGTTAAATAAGAGACTTGATCTCTAAGGCTTTCTAGCTTTAAACGCTATCATAATAGGATTACAGATTTAGATCCAGAAGAAACTTGAGAGCTCCTCAAATACTGTCCTCTTATTTTAACTTTGCCTGATGGCAGCCTTCCTTGATTTCTACTGTCATTGAGAGGATAACATTGGCTCTGTCAGGCTATTCACCTTTCAACTCTAAAATGAAGAACATGAACTAGAAGGCCCCCTGTGGCAGACTTCTAGTAAGACATGGATAAGAGTTACACAGAACTGGCAGTCATGGATGAGTTATGATCTGCATTACTGGAGGGAACTTTCAAATTAATGAGATGACCAACCTATTTGAATATTTGAAAATTGTATTTCATAGAGGAAAAATGGTCAGCAGTTCCATTCACTATGATTAGTTGTAGGAAGATAGCTGGTGAATGTTTTACAACCAGTTCTCCAGAAAAAAGAAAATGTACATATAACATACTCATGAGATTCTCATTATAAAGAAAACCAGAAAAAAAGAAGGAAGTAGCAACTAAATGGAAAGGTTACTCACACATAGTCCTTGAAAAAGTAGAGAAAATGGTTTTAGTTTTTAGCTTAAGTTTTAATCATGTGCCCAAAGCCAATGAGAAGCATAATGAGGCATGTGATTATATTACATTACAATGTTTTTCATAAGGTTTTACAAAAGGACATCCTGTTCAGGTCAAAATCATAAAAGATTCCTAGAAAAATGTAGCCACAGAGATCACTTTGCTGAGCCATGCTCTCATTATTATTATTATCAAACAAGGTATAAAATAGTAAGGTGTACACCCAGCATTTACCAATATCATGGGGGATATTCAATGCAAGGTACAAATAGGAAAAGAATTGTCTGCTAGTGGTGTGATCCCATAGGTGCTCCTACTTGTGGGTGATGCCCTGCTGATTGTTACGGTTCCTGGAACACTATACAGCTTCTTAGTAATTCAGTAATAACTCAAAAGACTTTGACCTGATTATCCACACAGTAAAAATTAAGGAGCTTTCTCTCCTTTATAATGACTGTTGTCTAGGATATACAATTTTATGGACACCAATAGAGAAGGTCCATCACTAAATTTATCTTGTGCAGACACTGCAGGTGATCAGTGAGCTGGGTCCATAATTAGATAAGAAAGAGCTTTCTATATTATCTTTGGTAAATTGCACAGTGCTTTCAATGACTCCAAACTTCTTCCTAAAACAAGGGCCAATTTTAAAAAATAGCAGTATCCTCCTAATGATTCTGTATGGTAGCAAGTCATGGAAAGTCATAATCTCTGAAGAATAAAAGTTGCAGGTCACCCAAACAGCAATGGGGAAAAGTACTATGGATGTGAATAGACTATGACCTATTATCAGTGAAGAATCACATAAGAAAAGTAGCATAAAGGATGTCATTGGACATGTATGACTAGGAAAAGTAGTTAGCTAGTTTTTGAATGAGAGTGAGAGATAACCAATGGACTTTTCATGCTCTCCATTGTTACTTGTGTAATATCAAGAAATCTACAAGAACAGTCCCAGAACATTGCATAGACACTCCCTGCCACGTCTTTAACCTGTGGACTTGTGGAAGGACAAAGAAGAGTTGCATAGATAAAGAGAAAAAGGGGCAGGTTAGAGGAAGCAGCCATATCAAAAAGATCATGGCACCATTAAAGTATAAAAATATAATGAAATATTATTTCCCCATAATAGATTATTAATACATATGTTATAATGAATAGAGAGTTGACCTCAGAGGCAGGAAGACTTAGCTTCTGCATTAAAGACCTGCCTCTGATACATATTGGTCACATGACCAGGAGCAAGCCTTTTAACCTCACAATGCTCTAGATAACTCCAGAATGATAAATTGCATAAAATATGCAGACCTATATTGGTAGGGAGAGTCTCTGTACCCTGAAATCCCCTTTACCAATAAAATAATTGTTCAGTCCTTGTATTGAAGGAATGACAAATATAAAGAATTCAAAGAAGTATGGGAAGATATATGAAGTGGTACCAAATGAAGAAAGTAGAATCAAAAGAATGACATGTACACTTACTATGACATCAAATAGTAATAAAGCACATGTTAAATAGAATGAATGGCATTAGTGCAGTTTTGTTAAAGTTAAAACACAACTTTTGTTTCTTTTAATAGTAAAACATGGCTAAATCTTGGTCCTAGAAAACAGATAATGAAACATGCCTCTTTTCTCTCAGTAGAAAGATTGGGGACTTTGGGGACAGAAGCTTGGATACATTATCAAATAGTTGCTGGACTGGTTTTTCTTGCCTAACTGTTTTTCTCTATTACAAGAGAAGGTTCAATTCTATGATGGGGAGAGCTGGATTTATCCAGAAATGACAGTGATATAAAAACAAAAAGAAACAATATAACATTTTATAAGATAACAATAAAAGAAAAGGCCTTTCATGAGAATAATTGCAGCTTATTTATTCACATCAGTTATAGAAGATAACATGGGGGAGTTCTATGAAGAACTCAGGCTATTCAAGTGAAATCAATATGCACTGGTAATACCTGGTGACTTCAATGTCACATGAGGATGGTGAAAAATATTTTTGAAAACATAAGACAGAAAGAAGGAACGAGAGCAACCAAAGACTTAAAGTCTACATAGAATACACACCTCTCCATTATTAATACTTCAATAAAAACAGGCAGACAATGGACATAGTAAGCACTAAGTAACATCAGGAAACATGAAATTGAGTATATTTTAATAGATAAAAAATGATTCATTAATGATGTTCGAGTCATCCCTGAATCAGATCTCTGCATATAGTCAGACCATTAACTTATTAAAACAAAGATTTAAATTATTATGAAGCTTTAAAAAAAGGATAATGAAAACACATTTAGCCCTTAATTAAAACAATTCAATTCTGGACTATTTAAATAAATGATATGGAAAAATGAATGATGGACCACAGAAATGACATGGACATTGATTTTAATAATTTTATGAAGATATTTCACTTCAATAAACATTTATTGAGTGCCTACTATGTGCTAGTCCCTATACTAAGCACTGGGGATACAAAAGACAGTTCCTGCACTCAAGGAGTACAAAATCTAATGATGTAATTATACATTTAAATTATGTAAATTAACTGTCATCAAAAAAAGATACTAAAATAGACTAAAAATTTCCTTAGCAAACAGCTGACTTGCCATTGGAAAGAGGTGGTAGCCAAAGGCAAAACATAAAATATAAAGTCTTTCATAAAATCTCTTCCTCTAACCTTTTTAGTTAGATTAGGACCTTTAGCCAAAGGAAGTGAGGAAAAGCTTCAAAGAGTTTAAAGAATATTGGACTTTCCATCTTGCCCTGAGTATTCTAGTGGAATCACCAGATCAGCTGATGATAGAAGCATCTGCATTGGGTGCCAAGGACAGAAACTTCTCAGGGAGAATAAGTGTTGGGATGAGTATCCTTGAGCTTACATGGGCTACATAAGAAAAAGGGAATAAATCTGCAAATATTGTTATAACCAACTTTCTTCACCACCTAGGATGGTGGTAGAGGCTCCACATTTGGACTCTACTGTGACAGTCCCATTCTTGTTTTTATAGAGGTGCTAGCAATGGCAAAAGGAAGAAAAATAGGACAAGTAGCATAACTAAACCTAGAGTCTGTGTAGGAGATTAGTGCTAGAAGCACCACAATTGTGAGAACTTTGAGGGGTTAATTCATAAGATATCTGAAGGGAGGGAAAGAAGCCAAGGGCATGGGGAAAATCTCAGAACTTATTAATGCTGAAAAAGATGACTGAGAGAATATCAGCAACTATCAACCCACATGCCTAGTTTCCCAAGTATGTGACATTTTGTGAATCATCTCCATATACATCAAGTACATTAAAAAAGAAGATCTCAGAAGAGAAGAGTCCACTTTTTGCAAGCAATATGCCACAGTGGAGCATATTTTTGCCATCACTTAATTGAAACCTAGAGAATACAAGAGCTTACTATTCTTATTTTTTGTTGACTAAAAAAAAGTATTTGATAGAGCAAAATACCACCTTAAAGTCTCTCTTCAACCTCATAAAAATCATTCAAGATTCCTTGAAAGATATATTAACAGGGCTAACATTGTTCAAACACCCTCTTATTCTAAACATCAAGTGAGGCACAAAATAGGGACAAGAATGTTTCTCAACAGGGTTCACCACTGTGATGGAGGAGGACCATAGAATATGTGATGAGGATGGCACTTGTTTTATGTGGGTCAGGATGGTCCTTTAATGGGAGAGGGAAACTGTTTAGATTCTATGCTGCCTTACACATAAAAAGCTTACTCTATGGGCATTGATTTTGGAAGTTTTAGAGGAATTCTCATTGCTCTCTGGGATCCCTCTTTATCCTATTGCTACTAATTGCCTTAATGACTTGAGGTAGAGGAGAGTAGTATTTTATCTGAGTCAGCATCCTTTTAAATTTTAGGAATTGGATCTTTTAAATTGTTCTAAGTAAAATTGTTTTTACTGCATTCTATGACCACAAGAGGCTCATTGCATTTTTACCCTGGGCCTGAATGGATTTCAAGTTGAAGAATGATTCCCTATAGATACTGAGGCTCTCCAGATTTTTCTGCTTATTACTAGTGCTGCTGCTGTTGCTGCTTTTATTGCTGCTGCTGCTGCTGCTGCTATTGCTGCTGCTGCTACCTACTACTACTACTGCTACTACTACTACTACTACTACTACTACTACTACTACTACTACTACTACTAGTGCTTTTAAGGTAGCTTCTCAGTCTGTAACAATTGCCCTTATTACCTGAGGTCTTCTCACTCTGGAACATCTGTCTACCAAGCTGTTCTTTTCTTCCATTGGTGAATTCCTTTCAGGGATTCCATTTTGGGGACAGGCCGAAAATGCTTTCTTCTTCTCCTGGCTGTTGTTCTGGCTGAGGACATTAAGGGAAGTACCATCCCTCCTCTTCCCTCCCCTGTTTTTCAGGTCCCCTTTATCTTTGTATGTGTTGTCTTTTCTCATTAGAATGTAAGCTTCTTAAGGGTAGGGATTGTCTTTCTTTTGGTTTCTTCAGTGCTTAGCAGAGTGCCTAACATTAAATACACAATGAACACTTGTTATCTGCTTACCTGTTTTGCTGATTGATTAGTCAACCAAGGATTTCATGAACATATTGCTATGAGAAGTTATTTGGACTGTCCACTATTTTTCTTCACTTTTAGAATCTGCTACAAGGGTAAATTCTAGAGGTGGGAGAGGGGGAGAGAAGATGATGGACAGAGTGCAATAACAAATGAGAAAAGATACAAAATAGAATGAAATTTCTTCAATTGTCTTGTAACTCCTGTCATAATTTTCTGCCAGATAGATGAAAATTTTACCCATCCCCCATTAATCTGGATTCCTGAAACTACATTTTGAATGTCTTACAAACTAAGATATATCTTCTTCTTTTTAAAGTAGGGCTCAATCTAGTTATGGTTTTTTTTTTAATATTCACTTTCCCCTCATTTCTTAATAAGAGCTCAACTACTCAAGTCCTTTCTGTCAGTAGAAGTCCCTGCCCTGTGGGATTCTTTAATGCTCAAATGAGATTTGAAAATGACACTTGATTGATACTGTCAGGAAACATCTTCATCTCTTAGAATTAACTGATATTTAAAAAAAAGAATTTACTGATACCTGCTGCAGAGTTTCCATTTCCCTGGAAAACTCTTGAGTTTCTTAGGTTCTCCTCCAAACTAATGTTTGCAGTCCATGCTGTGGACACAGGGCATTGTTTATTTCAAGATTAGGTTGAAGATGGTTTGGAGATGCCCCCTCCCTACACAGCTTTGTACCCTCTATATCATCAATAGTGAAACTTCCCAAACCAAAGAGCAGACTCCACAATCACTAGAGAATCTAGCGATGATAGATTTCCTGACTTTTTGGGTTAAATCCAAAGAAGCTAACAAAGGTTTCAGAAGAACAAATAAGCCTCAGTTCCTTGGAACTAATCTACTTTTCACAGAAAGGAAAGAAGTTTAGCTTGAATATCCTCACTCATCTCACAGTGTGGAAAAGTTGTTTGGAGTCCTAACTGAGATCCATGCAACTGGAGCCAGGGTATAAGCTAGGTGGGGGCAGCTATGGGGCACAGTAGATAGAGCACAGGGCTCAGAGTCAGGAAGACTCCTCTTCCTAAGTTCAAGTCTGGCCTCAGATACTTACTAGCTGTGTGAACTTGGGCAAGTTACTTAACCCTTTTTGCCTCAGTCTCCTCATCTGTAAAAATGAGTTGGAGAAAGAAGTGGCAAACCCCTCCAGTATCTCTGCCAAGAAAACCCCACATGGGATCATAGGGAGTCAAGACATGACTGAAAAATGATTCAGTAAGGACTAGGGCCAGCATGAGGCAAAATAATCAAGTGGTAAAAATTGATCTATTTTCTAATTGTTTGCCCACGGTCACCCTTTCAGTAACTTTTCTACCCCAGATTAGGAGGCCACTGGTCTTGTGCTGTTGAAACTCCACTTTTAGGATACAGAAAACTGTCAGATAAGTTAATCTGAAAGGTATTTCTGGCTCTAAGTCTTATAAACCTATGGTAGACTAAGGTGTTTCTAACCTATGTTACAGAGTATTTGAATTATAAAGAAACATCTCCAGAAGGAGTAGATGATCAACTCAGAGGAATAAATTCTTCTAGAAACTATATTTTGTTGATTTGTTGGGTTGGTTTTTTAATATCACTATCACTTCCCAATAAACCCTTACCTTGAAAAAGAAAGTGAAGAAAAAACAACCAATACATCAACAATGCATACAGTGCATACAACATTCTGCACCCATAATCCACTGCCTCTCAGTCAAGAGTGGGAGATATATTTCATCATAAATCTTCTGAAATGAAGAGTAATCATTGAATGGATCTGAATTCTGGTGGTTTTAGGGTTGTTTTACATTATTGTGGTCAGTATCTATGTTAACTCTTTGTTCTACTTTCTTCATTAGTCCCTCCAGGTCTTCCCAATTCCTTGAATTCCTCATATTTATAATTTCTTGTGGCTCAGTAATATATGATTATAAGCATATACCACAAATTTTCCAGCTATTTCATGGTTGATCACCCCCCCCCCCTTTTCTTTTTTTTCCTTCCACAAAAAATGCCACCATGACTACGGGACTTTCCTGGAATCAATTTTTTTTTTTATAGAATTTCGGGTGTAGAGATGGACCAGTAGGATTGGGGCTGATATAGAGCAAAGGGCCTTTCTTGGCCATCCTCAAAACCTATTCCATAGACAATAGCTTGGCCAGAGGACCAATTAGCCCAAGGATAGTGGCTTAGTAATGGGTTGCCTGTGGAGTGGCAGGAAGTGGAGACTGCCTGCTATTTCTCTATGGCTTTTGGCTTCCCTGCTCTCTTGCATCCTCTCCAGAAAACAGGAGGAGGGCTGGCTGGTGGCTGGATGGTTGTTTGTGTGCTTGGCTCCCTGCTTCTTCCCCTGCTGTGAACAGAAGCAGTGTCTCCTTGATAAGCTACCCCTAGCAACGAGGCTATGGATTCAGAATTCAGTATTTATTTCTCTTTCTACCAATCCCTCCCATTCGGGGTAGGATCTTGAATACAGTTTTCGTTTAGAGGAGTGGTCTCTGCCTCTAGGTAACCAAAACAGCTCTCTCCAAGGCTGAGAGATTGTCTCTGGGCCAGTAAACTTGATGAGAAGCCACAGGAAACCAGAGCCTACCCCACAGACAATCCAAAAGAGTTGTTTCAATTGTAGCTCTAAGACAGTCCCCAGGAGCCCAACTACATTCTTTGCTACAGGAACACAGACTTCAGACCCCACAGAAACCCAGTGCCTTCATTTAAAGCAGGAAATGCCAACCTCAAACATACCACTTAAGAAAAATAACAAAAGACCCAGGCTCTTGACCAGAATTCATTTAGTTCCTTTAGCCTCGCATTCTAAGGGCTGGGCCTACAAAGCTATTCTAGAATATCTTTGGCCTCTTGGGTCAATTCCCAAGAAGACTTTGGCAGGAGGAGGGCATTGGCAACAATCAAATGCCCTATTTAGATCAGAGAGTCATTGATCTGGATAAGTTTGTGAAAGATCATCCAGTCAGATGAACAGATAATTTTCAAAAATAAGAAGCCCAATTTGTTAATTATCACTTGGAAAAATGCTCAATCTCCCTAACAACCAAGTGAGATTGGAATTAAAACAACTTTGAGTCACCACCTTACACCCCTCAAATTGGCAAAGATAATTAAAAGCCATGAAATGAAGTGTTGGTTGTCTTAAAGAACATTAGCTTCTTGAGGGCAGAGTCTTTCATTTTGGTTTTTATATCCCCAACACATAGCACAGTGCCTGACAAACAACAGGTGCTTAAAAAATGCTTTTTGACTAATTGTGGACAAATTGGCACAAATTCATTGCTGGTAGAATTGCAAATTGTAGAATCTTTTTAGAGAATGATTTGGTATCTGGGGGTAAAGGGGAAAAAATTCAATCCTTTGACCCAATAAGTATTGTTGGGGAAATGATCTGAAAGTATTATCAAAAACAACAATAAACATGAGCTCCTTATTCAAAGAGTGTTATAATAGCATTTTATGTAACTAAAAAAAAAATAAACTGGAAGCAGCTTAAGTGTTCAAAAATGGTGGGAATGGTTAAATCATTCATTCATTCAATAAATTTTTATTAAGTGCCTTCTATGTTCCAGGCACTGTGCTAAGTGTTGGGGATACAAAAAGAGGCAAAAGACAGTCTCGGCCCTCAAGGAGTTTACAGTCCAATGGAAAAGACAACATGAAAATGTATATATGTATATGTGTGCATACATGTATGTGCATATGCATACATGTGTATACATACACCTATATGTACATACACAGACACACAAAACAAGCTATATGCAGAATAAGTAGGAAATAATTCTGGAATTAAGTGGGGTTAAAGAAGGCATCTTATTTCTACAAGAAGGTAGGATTTTAGCTTAGTTGAAAGGAAGTCAGGGAGGTCAGTAGTTGGAGCAGAGGAAGGAGAGTATTCCAGGCATGGGAAATAGAGAAAATGCTGGGAGTTGAGAGGTGGAGTGTCTTGTGCATGCGACATCCAGGAGACCAGTATCACTGGATCAAAGAATATGTTTTGGAGAGCAAGGTATAAGAAGACTGGAGAGGTATGAGGGGCCTATGAAGGGCTTTGAACGCCAAACAGAACATTTTGCATTTTCTCCTTGAGGCAATGGGGAGCCACTGGAGTTTATTAAGTAGGGAAGTGATTCTGTCAGTCCTACACTTTAGGAAAATCACTTTGGTGGCTAAATGGAGGATGTATTGGAGTAGGGAAAGACTTGAGGCAGTCAGATTCACCAGAAGGCTATTACAATAATCAAGGTATAAAGTGATGAGGCCCTGAACTAGAGTGGTGGCAGTTTCAGAGGACACAAGGTGGCATCAAGATATTGCTAAGGTAAAACTGACAGACCTTGGTCACAGCTTGGAAAAGGTGGGGGGGAGATATAGTGAAGAATCTAGGATGTTTCCTAGGTTGTGAGCCTGAAGGACTGGGAAGATGATATTGCCCCCGACAATAATAGGGAAGGTAGGAAGTAGGGGGAGGGTTTAGGGGAAAAGATGATTTCTGTTTTGGACATACTGAGTTTATGATGTCTACAGTATATTCAGTTTGAGATGTTTTAAAGGAAGTTGGAGACGTAAGATTGGAAGTCAGCAGAGAGACTGGGGCAGGAAAAGCAGATTTGAGAATCATCAACATAGAGATGGCATTTAAGTCTATAAGAGGTGATGAGTTCACCAAGTGAAGTAATCTAGAGCAAGAAGAGAAGAAAGATCAGGACAGAACACTGAGGGACACCTACAATTAGAGTGTGTGATCTGGAGGAGAATCCAGCAAAGGAGGTAGAGAAAAAAATGATCAGCCAGGTAGGAGGAAAATCAGGAGACAGTGGTGTCCCAAAAATCTAGAGAGAAGAGAATATCAAGGAGAGAGAGATCAACAGTGTCAGAGGTGCAGAGAGGTCAAGGAGAATGAGAACTGAGAAAACATCACTTGATTTGACAAATAGGAGATCATTATAGTAACTTTGGAGAGAGCAATAGGTTGGAAGTCAAATTGCAAGAGGTTAAGAAAAGAATGAGAGGAGGAAAAGTGGAATGTACCTATTGTAGACAGCATTTATGAGGGATTTTATTCACAAAAGGCAGAAGAGAAACAGCATGATAGTAGGAATGGAAGGATGAAATAAGAGGTTTTTTTCAGAATAGGGGAGACATAGGTATGTTTGAAGGCAGTAGGTTATGATCTAGTAGAGAGGGAACGATTTAAAAGAAGTGAGAGGGAATGACAGAGGGGGCAATTTATTGGAGGAGACAGGATGGAATGAAATCACTTGAACTACTTAGGGGTCAGCCTTTGTAAAGAGTAAGGTCATTTCATCATGTGAAATAGGGGTGAAGGAAGAGAAAGTGTCAGAAGGCACCTGAGTGAAAGCTGAGAAAAAAAGAGTTCATGGTAGATGACCTCATTTTTTTCTGTAAAATATGAGGCAAGGTTCTTAGTTGAGAGAGTGGGAGCCATGGAAGGCTTGAGGAGGGGTGGAAAGGTTTGGAAGAGTCTCTATAGAGAGCAGAATAACTATTTGATTAGAGAAGTATAGTAGGATTGACTAGCAACAGTGAGGACCTAGTTGTGACTGTGTAATATAAATTTGTAATGGACCCAGTTGGAAGAGTTGTGTGACTTTCTCCATCTATGTAGAGTAGCACATGTGCAGGAATTAAGGTGGTAAATGGCAGGAGTGATACAAGACTGAGACTTGGCTGGGTATTATGCACAATATGATAAGGGAGCTAGAAATTCAATGAAGGAGGACAGTGTAGAGTTGAATTAGTTACCAAGGAGTCAAGATGGGAAGAAGAAGGAGATTCTAGTACAGGTAAGATGGAAGAGAATGCAGGAGTCAAGGCCTTGGAGGTCACCTTGAGAATGGAGAGTAAAGTTATGTAAGACAAAGCAGAGAGAGAGAGAGAGAGAGAGAGAGAGAGAGAGAGAGAGAGAGAGAGAGAGAGAGAGAGAGAGAGAGGAAAAGTCAATAGATTATGGTGGATAAGGGAATTTCAGAAGTCTTGAACATGGAGGTGGTACATCTGTAGAGTGATGGCAAGATCAAGAATATGACCATCTTTGCATGTGACTGAAGTAGGGTTGAGGAGTAGCTCATAAAAGAATAGGTTGAGGGGTGGCTAGGTGGCGCACTGAATAGAGCACTGGACCTGGAGTCAGGAGGACCTGAGTTCAAATCTGGTCTCAGACACAACACAAAAACTAGCCTGTGACCTTGGGCAAGTCACTTAACCCCAATTGCCCTCCAAAAAGCAAAAAAAAATATGTTAAATAGTTGAGTAGTTATGGTGGTATCTGAGGAAGAATCAATATATATATTGAAGTCTCCTGGTATACTGAATTCCCTAGCAGGAGCTGAGGAGGAGAGAAGATCAATTATCACAATTACAATCAATTATTAAAGTAATGGAATACTATAATTCCATTATGACTATAAAATGCAAGGAAACAGATGAACCTGGAAAGATCTCTTTTTGACTGAATTATAATTTTTTTATATAGAAAGTTCCTGATAAGGAAATTCTCTGTACCAATGCCAGTGGACAACTGTACTTCTTTTTACAGTCTAAAGAAATTTCCAGGGTTGGGGGTGGCACACTGAAAGGTTAAGAAACTTGTCCAGTCAGGGTCATTTAAACAATGTCTCAAGGGCAAGACTTGAACAGGCCAAAGCCTACTCTACTGTACCACACAATCCCTCACTGATCAAATAGGACAACATGTGAATACGAATAAAAGGACAAAGAATTCTGATAAAGGCTTTGAAGGATTGATTGAAACATTGTTGGTACATATAAATTAATAAATTTCAAAGTAAGTTACTAAACATATTTAAATGAATTGTACTGACATTAAATATTAAGTTTTTAATAACGCATTTAATTTTTTAAAAAAGTTATCTAGTCCAAAGATCTTATTGTACAAATCAGGAAATTGAGTCCCACAGAAATTTGGTAGATTTTATGAAGCTTCAACAAACTAGTGAGAGTTAAGAAGGACTTCAACATGACTAAACTTTATTACTGCAATAACTACCTTGGAAATCACTGCAGCATACAATTATGGGAACTCAGATGATATAAAATACTAAATAACTGAAAGAAAATAAAAGCAGTATATTATACCATAGTTCCCTCTGAGTTACATATATGGCTTTCTAACCCTTTGGCTAATACACTCTTCTAGCTAGAAAATCAAGGGGGTGATTTTTTTTTTCCTGAGGCTGTCTGTGTTATGCAAGTGGGAGTTGTAGTAGGCAAAGAAAAATTACTCCTTTCTTCACTTCATACTCTATTGAGTTCTCAGTAGGTGAAGCCAAAAAGATGGCCCTAGAGAAGATGCTGTTAATGGCTCTTCTGTTGACATGTCATCTTGGAAGAATGTTTTCTCAGTTGATAAACAGGTCAATGCTACATTGATCCAAGTATATGCGGGACCTCATATGACACACACTACTTTATGACCTCTATTTTAGCATCAGGGACCCACTTCAATCTATCTCCACAATTCCTAACAAAGTCTAATTCTCATAGTAAAAATGAGTGAAGAATAGTTGCAGACAGAAAAGTTTCCAGAATACATTTTTGTTTCTCTCATAAATCCTCAGATTTGTCTGAATGGGTGACAGTTGAAGCAAGTCTAAAGATGTCACCCCATTAATAATCATTCAGCAGGATGGACTCCTCTGTTGAACAAAGAATAACACACTGAATGATGAGAAACCAGACTAATCATTTCCCTCTAAGTGTCTACTTAAGGGCATCCTTAGCAATCTAATATTATCCTTTCAGTCCAACTATTTGCTTGGGAGTGACAAGGCATAATGCTGATAACTAATATAAAGTCCCTGTACACAAATTCATTAAATTTAACTGAAGTAAATGCAGTGTATTTATAGTGAAGTTGTTCAGTTTGTAGCAGTACATATCTTGTAATTAATTGGCACATTTGCAATTAATTATGATTGTTGCAGCACAAGTTTTAATGAAGCCAAGAGTGCTTTGAGCCATTTTGAGACCACACAAAAACTCTCCTTCTGAAAAGATCCCATAAAATCAGAGCCCTAACTAGGCAAGGGTGAGTCAGGCTTTTCCGCAGGGTACTTAAATTTTGAAGCCAAAAATATTGCAATAATGATCTTACAAGATAGTATAGCACCAAGGGGTATCTTTGTAGAGGGTAGAAATGGTCAGCTGGTACTTGATTTTTTCTGTCTTCTCCTCCCTTCTGGAAAGGAGGAGAGCTGAATTCTTCTGAGTCCTTTCTCAGGTGTGGTTTAAGGGGACACCATTTCTTCAGTCACTGCCTTCTTCCTGCTTCTCCCTTTTTTAGAGACTTAATCAGCTACATCCTATTATAACAATTACCTTGCTTTTAACTTAGGAGTAATATAATAGCATTTAGATCCATGTGGCATCTTTCCTTGATATTTCATTAAGTTTATATCAAATGAAAAGCTCAGAGCCCCCAGAATGTTAGGAAAATTCTTAACATTTAGACAGTTTGATTCTCTGCCTTAATTTGATTTTTGCATCTTTCCAGCTACCCCTTCACCTCTATATATTTGAGACAAAATCTAATACTGGAAATATTTATGTAGAGGAAATAATGTTATGTTATGTATATGTTATATAATATTGTATATATAATATACTGTATAATATAATGGTAAATATAATATATAATACACATATATATTGTATATCGAATATATGTGTATATGTTATATAATAATGTATGTTATAATGCCTATAAACGGATAGTCATGGGGAAGGGAAATTAGGGGGACAGTAGACTTTTTGGAACTCCCTTCCCTAAGCCCCACTTTTTAATCTTTGAAGAGGTAAGCACGACCAAGAACTTCAGACTGAGTCCTCTACTCTGAGGTGCTTGCCCAGGGTCCAGTGGTCCAATTCAATCTCTCCCTTCACAGTCACAGTTCAATTACCCTTCAGTTTCTTTTTTTGTCTGGTGCCCCCCATACCTACTGCCTCCACTTTCTAGCTTGGTTCTTAAGTTCCCAACAGGACCCAACAGGAGATTCTGTCTCTCCAAGGCTACTGAAGCTGTGGCTGCTCAGCTCATGTCCCTAACCCTTCTTCTCCATCTGACCTCTTACAGACTGTATGTGTCCCTTTAAAATCTCACAAGTGTGACTCATGTCTGCCTTGTGACTTGGAGATCATAGTCCAGATCAGTCTCTGAGATTAAAAGGAATGCATATCCATTTGAACTACAAATCCCAGGATGCCAGTTAGTTCTCAAACCCCTTTTAAAATAGTATGAATTTAAAGTTCACAACATTTACATCTGACATAATTTTCACCCCTTCAGCATCATAGATGAATTAGAAAGAATATTTCCTTCCAGATGGTGACCTTGTAATGTCCCTGAGTCTTTGTCTCACTACAACGGGATGGTATCCAGGGCCTGTCACACCACATTTAATACTGTATGTTCTGGTCTCCAAAATTGCTAGTTATGGCTCTATATAAACTCAATATGGAGTCTTGACCAAGGTTTCCTGGTAATCTAATGCAAAAAAGGAGATGACTTACTATATATAGCATATTCTATTCATAGTCTTTTCAGTATCAGAATCAGTTCTAGAACAAAAGAAAAAGTTTCTTGTTAAACTCTTTCATGTGAGTAATTCCCAGACATATGTAATTAAGATAATGTAGAGGAAACTAGCTGAGGTAGTAGACAGAGTGAGTACTGAATGTGGAGTCAGAAAGATCTGAATTCAAATCATGCCTCAGAAACTTAACATCTAGGGAAGCTTGGGAACCTTTTAGCTTTCTCATCTGTAAAATGGGCATTAAAATAGCACTTTACCTCACAGCATGCCACAAGGATCAAATGTATATAAAGTGTTTTCAGATCTCAAAGAACTAAATATATGTTAACTATTATGGGACAACTACCTTCTAGAGAAATGCATTTGCCTTCATAAACAGAATTGCTTATGGAAAGAAAATTCATATTTATGGTTTGGGAAGTACTTGAGTCTCTCATGCAATTTTTCTGTTGGCCACGTCCTTCTTCTACACTCCCAAATACAGGACAGTCTGGGATCTTCCACAGTTAATTGTACAATTTGATCAAGCTCAAAAGGTAGAACAGGGAGGGATTATCCAGCAGAAAATTAAGCAGCTCAGCAGAGGCAAAGGAGGTTGTATTCCCAGGAATTTCTGCCTTCATTTTTGAGTAGGTACGTTATGGATTGCATTGATGATGAATACTAGAAGCATTGATGTGGTAACCTAAGAAGTTAACACTGAAAATTCTAATTTATGTTTCTCTTTTTCACATATGGTGGCTTCTATATTGAATGGGGTAGGATTTCCAAAAGTCTTTTAATGAATTCACCTGTTTTTGATAGAATTATCAGACATCACTGAAATATGGAATCATGCCTAGAATCCTAGATCATTAGTTCTCCAGGAAGCATTGCAAAATGGTGGTGTCAAGAGAGATACCAAACTGAAAGTGCTTAAGAAAATCCTTAAATAAACCAAAATATTTATTGCAACACTTTTTTGTAATAGCAAAGAATTGGAAATAAATAGATCCCCATATATTAGGAAGTAGTCAAACACATTGTGGTACATAAATGTAATGGAATATTACAGCTCTATAAGAAATTATGAATGTTAATTGGGAAATAAGATATACAGGCACTGAGGCATAAAGATCCACTGGAAAAGTCAAAAGGGGTATGGGAGAAAATATGGGAGAGAGCAGATTGGAGGAGGGGATATCCTGTGGGACTTCTATTTTGGGGTGGTGGGTAGGGGAAAAATGGGGTGAAAATTTGTAACTCAATATCTAGCAGAAACGAATGATGTAAATCAGAAGTTAATAAAGCATTAAAAGAAAAAAAAGAAATTATGAATGTGATGACTATAGAGAACCATGGAAAATCTACATGAACTGAAGCAGAGTGAAGTAAGAAGAACCAAAAAAACCAAATACTCAACAACTGTAATGTAAACAGAAAAAAAACCATACATAATCAAAAGCAAATGTTTCAAAATTATGAAGGACAAGCATGGCACAAGAGAAGAGGTGTGAGAAAAACCTCTTACCTTTGGCTTGCAGAGATGAGAGTTCACAAATATTGTACATTGCACATAATTTCAGACTTTTTTCATGTATTGATCAATAATGCTGCCTTTTCCCCTCCCTTTTTTGTCTTTAAAATACTATTAGTCGTATGGAATGGTTCCCTGAGGGGTGAAGAAGACTGGAGAAAACCGTGGTAATGTAAAAAATGACATCAATAAAAAACTTTAAAAACACAAAATAAAGATACTTAACTTGGAAAGAACATGTGTGGAAATGATAATTAGCCATCAGTAACAGCATCATTAATGATGAGCTAGAGTTAAGCTTGACCAAGGTTAAATTTTTCAAAGATGTCACTTGATAGGAATATTGTTTAACTGGGAAATCAATTGTCTACTTTCTGCAGACAGGTGGTTCTAGTGGTATGAATGCCTTGGATACATATTTCTCATGTCATAAATCATTTCCTTCTTAAGTTGCTTTTTTTACAGCAAAAAGTGATCCTTTCTTTACATGCAAAAGTGCAGTATCATTGACTTGTTTTGGACCTTTGTAGGTTTCAAGTTTGGTTGAGACCAGAGGACCACTAGAGACTTCATTAACTTCAGATACAAGGAAAACCCAGAGCAAGCTAAGAAATCCCCTAAATTGCAACATAGAGATAAATGGCATAACTGCCATATAAACAACTATGTGTTCACCAGGCTGTTGATTCTCATTGTAAAATTTACGTCTATGAACAATGGAATGGTAAGAAGCATGTTTTCAATAACTGTGTAGCAGCAAGCACCCCAGCATCCCCAGGGTAGCTGCTAACACAGGTTCTTGGATCTGCTTTGATAAAGGAAAGCAACTCAAAATGGGTTAACAAGCTTAATCAGTCAAATATGTATTTGTCATTTACCTAGTTCAGGGGAAAAAGGTCAGCACCCCGAACTTCAAAGTGTACAGACAGAATTATCAAGACAGAAACAGATCAAGTAGACAGATTTCCAAACTGTCCAACCATTACATCCATACCAAACAAAATCTGGGTTTCAAAGCCGGGGGGGTCTGGACAACGGCTTCCCAGAATCCATATCAAATCACAGAACACTTCTCAAAGTGAGCCCCAAAACAAAGCTACACATCAGGCCTTATATAGCCTTCTCCTGGCTCAGAGAATGTAACAACCTTATTGACTCACTGGCCAATCAAGAAGTATCTACTGAAAAACAAGCCTCCCACCCCAGGCTCCAGGTGCACTTTAGCCTAGGGGCAGGGAAGATCTTACAAATTTACATTCCCATTACAAACTGTCAAAACTCATCCAATGTATTAGTCTTAGGTAAATTCTGAATAGTGAGGAATTTAGATGTGGCAGACATTTGAGTACCACAGAATATCAGTCATGTCCTATTCCTCTGTTTCATTCTTTATCTTATTCTCCTCAATATCAAAAGGGAGGGGAAAAAATAGGACAAAAACAACATAAGAATTCCAGAATGCTGGCAGACTGACATCAAACTCTGCATTATGTCCCAAGGCAGCTACTTTAGGACAAAATTTCCTTATTCTTAGACAAATTATTAATGAGTAGAATGCTGGGCTTGGAGTCAGGAATATATGGATTGAAATCTCAGTCTCTAACTCTACCTGTACTACCCTGGGCAAATTATTTATTAATCTAAGGATGAGTTATCACATGCATTGGTGAAAGGAGTTCCTAGATCTGAGATTCAGCACACAGAAGAAAATCACAGAGAGATTCATTATTCGTGAATACTGTTTGGCCATTTTGATACTAATGGGGAATGATTGACTTCCAGTGGAATTCAAGGCCTTCACAATTTGCTCTCTACCCCTCTCTCTGACCTATCTCTCATTGTTCCCCTTCATAAACTCCCCACTTCAGTCAAAATAACATTTTTATTGTTTCCCACGTACTTTCCTCCCTCTTTTCTTTACTGATATTATGCCCTCTGCCTAGAATACCTTCACCCTCTTCTCCACTTCTGTAAATTTTATCTTTCCTTCGAGATACAATAAGACTCCACCTCCTCCTTAATAGCCCCAGACCTCAGAGATGACACCCTCCTCTAAACTCCAATAATATTTCCTGTCTGGGACTAATTTAGCATTTAGGATTAGCTATCTTGTATTGTTGTATCATATAGAGGAACATGGAATGAACCTATGATTTCTTTGACATAGTGAACTCCCAGATGAGGAAATTTCCTTTGTCAATGAAAGTAGCATCTTTTCTGTAAATCTTAGAGAATTTCCCAGAGCACTGATCTTCAAAGTGCTGTCAAGGGACGCCAGGATGTCCCAAAGTCAAAATTATCTTCATAGTAATGCTGAGATATTTTATCTTAATACAGCAAATATCAATAAATACAACCCACATAAATTTTTTAAAAGCTATTTGGAAGATCCTCAATAATTTTTAAGAGAATAAGGGATGCTCTGAGAACAAAGAAGATTGAGAAGCATAGGAGTGGAGCACTGAGAGATTTTGTGATTTGGTCAGGGTCTCACAGCTATTAAGGGTCAGGTATACATGCATGTGTATATTGTATGCACTCTGTTGTGTGTTCCTGTACATACATGTGTGTATATGTATAGGCTCGTGTGTGTATATTTGTATGAGCCTGGATTCATACATGTATATACAGATGTATATGTGCACACATGTATGTAATTCTATCCATATATTATACATACACATTGCCAGGCACTGTGCCTGGAGATACAAAATAAATATAAATCAATCCCTCTCCTCAAGCAGCTCATATTCTTTCCAGGGAAGACAATAGGTAAACATGGAGTACATACAAAATAAAATAAATAAAACTGGGGAGAGACCTTAACACTTCAAGGGTCAGGAAACAATTCATGTAAAAGGTGATATCTGAGCAGATTGTTGAGGAAGCTGAGGCCCACAAAGGTTAAATGACTTGCCCAGGGTCACACAGCTTGAAAGTTTGACAGCCTCTGCTCTCGAAGAGTTCCCATTCTAATTGAGGGAAATGACATGTCATTGGAGAGGGTTCAACTGGAGGTTAGAGAGAAAGAACTGGGATGTTGTTAGGGTGCTACTGCACCGTATGCATGACACAAGATCTTTCAGGGTATAGAAAGCACACCCACAGAATGAACTAGCCTGGACTATTTCCTATAGCTCTGTGGGCCTTTTAAGTATACTTTGGGGACTCTTAGTATTTTCATGATTCCCAATCTTTGCTTTGGTCACAACTCTTAATGCTTTGAGAGAAAGCCTTATCTTAGAGACTTAATGTCCTGTTCTGTCTTCTTTGGCTGCCCTACCTGAACATTTTTTTAATGCATTAAATCCCCCAGTTAGTACATGAGTTCCCTGAGAACACAGACTCTCAATTTTTCAAAGTGTATCCCCCAGCATTTAGCACAGGGCTAAGTGCTGCATGGAGTAAGAATTTAATTCATGCTTTTGCATTCATTCATTTGGGAATCTGGAAGATTTCCAGTACCAAAGAGAAGTCTTATGGGATATTGCACTCATTTTTCCAGCTATAACCCTTGCCAGAGGCCTAGAGTAGATAATGCTGACTTTGCGATTCTGGGTCTTATGGAAACAGTATACTCTGGATACTTGGGACACATTTTCTCATGGAGATTATAGAGTTCTACATGGCAACTAGACAAGTCTAAATGTATAGCAGTTGGAGACAGTGGCAATGTATTTAATTATTTAAAGTGATATTAAAATACCTTAATATTCAGGGAATTTGAGTAGCATTGAACATAGTATCACCTTCCAGGGGAATATTAATATTACTGTTTTTTTTTCTTTAATCTATATAGAAGTCAGAATCTCTTGAGGTCAGATAAGATGTGCTCAGCTCTGAAATGAGATTTATGTTTAATATTAACCTGTCCTTTAAGCATTTTAAGGAAAAGTCTTATTTTCTAGTCACTATATTAGGTTTTGAATATTTTAAGTTAGAAAGAGTCACAGTTAAAAGCAAAAAAGAATTAATTTTCAGGTCTTCCACCTTGGGAGGGGAGGGGGTGTTTAGGACAGAGTATAGTAAGAGGCAGGTGATTGGTGCAGTGGATAGAATGCCTTGCCTGGAGTCAGAAAAACTCATCTTCCTGAGTTCAAACTTGACCTTATTATCTGTGTGACCCTGGGAAAGTCACTTCACCCTATTTGCCTCAGTGTTCTCATCTGAAATGAACTGGAGAAGGAAATGGCAAAATACTCCAGTATCTTTGCCTAGAAAACCCCAAGTAGGGTCATGAAGAGTCAGACACAACTCAACAACAACAGAGTAAGGATAGAGCAGAAGTAGGGTTGTGACTACTTAATTGACTTGGTTAGATTGCTGAGTGCTAAGAAGGACAATGTCTTAATTTTATTTTGGTCCATGGTCAAAAATGCCATCCTTGGAGTGGCTAGGTGGTGCACTGGCCATGGAGTCAGGAAGACCTGAGTTCAAATACGCCTCAGACACTTAATGCTTACTAGTCGTGTGACCTTGAGGAAGTCACTTAACCCCAATTGCCCTGCCCTCTCCCCTCCAAAAAGCAAAAAAAAAAAAAAATGTCATCCCGATATCTTGCAAATTCACAAAATCACGAGAACTGGATGAGAGAGGGAGTGTGGCTGAATCACTACCATTCCATCCCTTCTGCTATAACGAAAGAACAAACAAACAAAAAAAAAGAGCTACTAAAAGAGCCCAGTAATCATTGCAACTTCACAGAGTGAAAAACACTGACCTTGGAGTCAAAAAAGCCCAAATACAAATTCATCTGTTGCCTATTGGCTTTGAGACTGTGGTCATGTCAATTAACCTCTCTCAGACTCAGTTTTCTCATCTGTAATATGGGGATAATAACAGTATCTATCTAAAAAGATGATTGTGAAGCTCAAATGAGATATATTTGTAAAGTGCTTAGCATAAAGCCTGGCACACAATCAATGCTATATAAATGCTATTATTGTTATTAAACGTGATCATATATGTATAGCTTTTTGCAGACTTTAAAGCACTGTTACCTACTATTATTGATAATAAAAATACTAATCTTTATACAAGAATGACAGTATATAATTGCTCGGTCCTACAATTCTCTTCTACTGACTCAGATTTTTACCAAAAAAATAAGACATTTAATATATTTATGAAATTTTTTAATACATACTTCCCCCCCATTCATTGTTCAGAAATTTAAATGTCACAAAGAGAATCAACAGCCATCGTTGCTCATATTGTGGAGCTTTGCCATTTATCTCAATAATCTGATTTAGGTTATTTCTCAGTTGATATGCTCTGGGGTCGTCTTGTACTCCAAGTTAATGATGCACTCTGGTGATCCTCTGGCCTTGACCAAATGTTATATTTCTAATATTATCTTATCAATTCCTCATATATTCATAAAGTGCCTAACTTTAAAGAAAAGCAGCCTGGTAGAGTGGATAGGGAGCCAACATTAGAGGGAGAAAGACCTGGGTTCAGGTCCTCACTGATACATACTAGTTGTGTGGCCATAGCTAAATCACTGCCCCAAACAATTCTCTAAATCTGCAAGAGAAATCCTTTGATCTCTCACTGCCTCCAAGAAAATCTCTAATCCAGAGGTTCCCAAATTATTTGGCCTATATTCCCCTTTTCCAAAAAAAAAAAAAAAAAGAAATTACTCAGTGCCCCCCTGGAAACCTACTTTCTTTAACCCTCTTTTTTTTTTTTTTTTTTTGCTTTTTGGAAGGCAATTGGGATTGACTTGCCCAGGGTCACACGGCTAGTTTTTGTGTTAAGTGTCTGAGGCTGGATTTGAACTCAGGTCCTCCTGACTTCAGGGCCAGTGCTCTATTCACTGCACCACCTAGCCGCCCCTTTAACCTTCTTTTTAAAAAGAATTTGTCATTGAAAATTGTTTTGTTTAAATGATGCATCTTAAATTTAATAATTTACTGTAAACTTGTGGGGTTTTCTTGCATTGAAATTTTGATGTCACAATATTGCAGCATGTAACCAAATAGTATCATATTGTAAATAAGTCATTGCATACACATATTTCTGTCAATGCAAGCTGGACTTTCTGATAATGAGCAACATGCTCACCTGCCAACACTTGCTGGTTAAGATCTGTCGGCAGACTTGACCACTGGTCAGTTATAACCTGCATTTTGTGTGTTTATTTGGAAAATAATGTGATCACTGTGACTTTAACTCTATTACACAACAGATGAAACATGTGCAAAGGGTTTTTCAAAATTTCCCTCTCTTCTTACTTTATGCTTACACCACCTCCCTATTTTTATTAAATGTCCTCCAGTTGCGCTGGAGGCTACTACTTCTCCCCCGCCCCCCATCATTCCAGTGTCCCCGAGGGGGCAGTATCATGCACTTTGAGAACTTCCCCTCTAAGACTATAAGGGAAGCCAGAATTACACTGGAAATAAGCAATGGATTTGGAGTCAGAGGACCTATGTTTGAATGCTGTCACTGGCTCTTATCATTTCTGTGGCCTTGAACAAGTCACTGCAATTCTCTGGGCCTCAGTTTCCTCATCCATAAAATGAGGTTGTGCTAAATAGCCTGTGAGGTCCCTTCCAATTCTAAAGCAATAGTCCTATGATCTTAAATTGCAGATAAATTGCATTGGTAGACAGAGTTTACACTAAGGAATTTTCCCTATATTGCTGAAATCAGAGATAGACCATGTGCAACATGGTGGCTAGGGTGCTGTGAATAAAAAAATGTTTTTAAATGACCCACTCCCTGCCAACTTGGAGGCTATAATCTAAAAAAAAAAATCTAAAAAACAATACAGAATCTGCCTAGACAGCTATGGTAAAATAAGATAAAGAAAAAAAAGGATACTGAGGGCAAAATACTGTAAGAAATTTTAATCAAATGGAACCCCTCTTTCAAACCCAAATGCCTGCTAGTACAAACCCTTCAAATTTAAAAACTCCCTCCTCTAAAAACTGTCTTCTCACTGATAAATCTAAGATTGCGCTGCTTGATAGGAGAATTGTTCAGGCTCAGTAGGACACGTACCCCAAGAATGAAATATTTATTACACTGGGTGAGGGACATAATTTTTTAAAGTGTCATAAAAATCAACTAGCTGCCTTTTAAACGTACTGCCATATTTTATATTCATTGCAGCCAAATCTTCTCAAGACAGCTGGCAACATTGGAATACTTGCAGTGAACTGAACTCTTGGGTGGTGAAGTCCTTGATTGCTGCTTTAACTAATACAGTGGCTGAAAAGAGGTCTTTGCCAAGAGTGCCTACTGTGCAACTGGGAAAAGGAAAGAGGAGTGCTCCAGACAGTCTACCTCTTTACCTATCAAGATGAGAGTGAGGCTGAATTAGGATCTGCTGCATTCCAGCGGATAATATTCCAGAAGGCTATTACTACCTATCAGTCTGTCAACAAGCCTGTTCTGTGCCTGCTTTGTCGGATCCCTATAGGTGCCAGGTATTTTGCTAGATGCTCAAAGACACAAAGATAAAAGCTAAAGAACCCTTAAGGAGTTTGCATTTTATTGGGGGAGACAGCCTATATGTATATACAAAACAGATACAAAATATTGAGAAGCAGGCAATAGCATGTGGGTGGGGAAGAGGGGGAGAGACAGGAAAGGTTCCATATAGAGGTGACTTGAGTTTTTAAAGAAATGGGATTCTAAGAAAAGAGGGTGGGGTGGAGAGTGTATTCTAGACATGGGAGGTGGCCAGAGCAAAAAGGCACAAGGAGGTGGGAAATGAACTATAGTGCATGAAAGGGAGTAATGCTTAAGGCTGAAAAGGATCAGGCCCTCACGCATGCCTGACAGTACAGGCCTGCCTGACAATGTCGGGGAGAGCTTGTTGCTTCATCAGAAGCCTAACCACGGCCCTGCCTTGCCCTTTGCTCGAGGTTTCCGCCCCTTTTTGTAGCATCCTCTGCGTTTCTGCCTCTTGAAGCCAGGGTGGGTCCCAAGCCCACATGCTGAGGCTTTCCTGAGAGCAGAATTCCAAGTGGTGCATTTGCTCGCCCTGAAAGTGTTTCCCTGCCCACCCTGCTGGGGGTACCTCTCCATTTGGGCTCTGCCCCGGGGCAGAGCCGCCGGGGACCCTGCTGGTCTCCCTTCTCTAGACACCATTAGGACAATGTCTATAACAGGCTCCTTAGAGCCCGGGCCCCATCCACATGAGCCCTGCTGGATTTTGGCTTCCCACACAACCTCGTGTTGCAGCCCTACAAGAGGGTGCCTTTCTTGCTTTTTTTTACCCCGCACAGTTTCTCTCCGAATACAGGCTGATAAAAAGAAATTCTATCTAATGATGCTTCCCCCTTTTTTCTTTAATGACCAAATCGCACCTGCTGGTGCTCCAAAAAGCCAGCTGTTAGAGAAGGCTTTTGAGAAGCCGGAACTCGGCTATAATGACACCCCCCCCCCCCCCCCCCCCCCCCGCCACAATCATCCCTTCCCATTTTGCAAGGACTTCAGCATCTTCTCAGGACGGCTAAAAATCTTATTACGGGGTCCCCCTCTCTTGCAACCTGTCCCTCCCCCCCGCGCAGGAATCTCCCTGAGCCCCGTGCACAGGGCGCAGATCTTGGCTTGGAGGCCTGGTTTTGCAGGCGCTCCAGGATTGAACCATTTCTCTAAGGACTGGTATACCTTTAAAGAAATTTAATGGCGTACAGTATTTAAGGTGGAAAAGCGACTAGAGCCCACCGCCTCGAAGCTCTGCAAATCCGTGCAAGAGACCGCCACCTTGTGACCACAACGGGAACTGCGGCTCTAACTTTGATTTATTTTTGTTTTTCCACAGAATTTGCTGCTTAACCAGGAATGACAACAAAGAATTTATAATATTGACAGGGTGGATGAAGTTAGCAGGTTTTCCTCACATCCCTCAGCCTCCGATTCTTCCATTCCTGAAGGGCTAATGAGCACTAACTAGGACTTAAAGGCATTTTGTGGGGAGTATAGGAAATGAGGGCACTGGGAGACCCATTTTGGGGAGATCATAAGATCAGATTTCATCAGCTATCATAGGATCATTATATCCTGAAGGGACCTTGGAGGCCATATAGTCGAACTCCTTCTTTTTACAAATGAAGAAACTGTAGCCCAGTGAGATGAAGTGTGTTAAAGGGATTTCAGAGACTCCTGCTTATACCAGTTGCTCACTCAGTGTATAATCCTGGCTCTTGAGGTTCTCAATGTCACATGATCATAATATTTAGAGTTGGAAGGAACCTTAGAGGTCATCTGATTCAAATCCTTAATGGAGAGAAATGAGGCCCAGAGAGATTAAATGATTTGCCCAAGGCCACATAGGTATTAACTAAGAGAAACCGCATTCAAACTTATGTCTTTTGATTAAATCCAATACTTTTCACTACACCAAGCTGAACTCATTACATCCTCTCCTCCATACATGAAAAACTGGTACCTCCTATCCTTTCTTCCTTCCTTCCACTCTCAAAGGATAAAGTGGCCTTTGAAGCTCCTTGCTAAGGCCAGGGTTCTCTAGGATCTTGTTCCTTCAGTCACCCAGTTTCTCTCTCATTTTTCTCCCTCGACTGACTCCTCCTTGATCTACAAACATGCTTCCCTATTTTTCTTTAAAAAGTTTCCCTCAATCATGCCATCACCTGAAACTATAACCTCTGTCCACTAATTGCCAAGTAAACTATGGTTAATGTGGAATCAGGGTGTTGAGAGAGAGCTAGCCCCTCTGGCATGAAGCAGGCTGAGTACTTTATGGGGCTGTTCATCCATCTTTGGTGTCCACCTGCCACCCAGCTCTCATCTGTGGCTCTAGGAAGCTATAGTATGTGCAGCAGGCACACCCAGGTGACACCACTGGGCACACAGGCTAAACCAGGTTAAGGGTAACCAACAGACCCCAAGCTGTTGTGGCAAATTAGGGGATGTCTACCCCAAGCATGTGAAGACTTCCCCTGGTGAAATGGATAAATTAGAACAATTTGTTCCAGTGGCCATGATGGTGGATGAAGCAGGCACTGTGGAGTGCTTAGAGTTTATTTGGTCAGACATGGGAGACATCAAGGTCCAAGGTTGTCCACTGCATCCTGGCCATCACCAGTTGTCTTGACTTTTGGCTGCCTCTGGAAGAAAGAATGAGACTGGCGACTTTGTACAACTCTGCCTCACTTATATCTAATTCATGAGCAAATCAAGACATCTTCCCAACATGTCAGGGGTCCTCTTCAAAGCAAAGGATAAATGACAACGAGGAACTAAGCTTTGCACGACTTGATCTCTATACTAGATATCATATTGCTTGTCTTTTCAATGGATGGGGGAGCAGTTGGAGGGAGGGAGAGAATTTGGAACTTGAAAAATGAATGTGTAAAATTTTTTTTAAATTAACCAAACTTTTAGAAAATGTATATTACATTATCTACCTTTACTTCTTCACCACTCACTGACTTCCCAATATTTTTATCTTAAATGTCATCCTCACAATTATTTGAGACCCTGAGTTTACACTCATTATTCCCAAATCCTATGACCTTTTCCCCCAGTCCTTTTTCTCTTCTACTTCTCTATAGCATTTGCCATCACTGAGTAGACTCTCCTCTATGCTGTCTTTTTCCTTGATTGCCATGACATTGTTCTATTCCTGGTTCTCCCTCTACTGCTCAGATATGTTCTTTTTTTCCTTTTGTTTCTCCTTTTCCTCTTACCATCTCAAAGGCTCTGTCTTCTACTCTCTCATTTGATGGCATTATCAGTTTCCATGACTTCAACTGACGCTTTTATTCTGACAACTGTTAAATCTGTATCTTCAGCCCTTGCTTCTTCCCTGAAATCCAGTACTGTATTTTTACTTGCCTGTTGGACATCTCCAACTGGATGTCCTGTCAACACTTCCAACTCAATCTGGTCAAAAATGAACTAATCATCTCACTGCATATCCCCAGAGCCAGAACACAATACTCCAGATATTATATGGCCAGAGCAGACTGCAATAGAACTATATGCTCCTTGTTTCTGAATCTTTAATCTTTCACTATTCTTTGATCAGAAGCAGCTGAATGGCTCAGTGGATAGAGCTCTGGGCCTAGAATCAAGGAGATCTGCGTTCAGATATGACCTCAGTCACTAGTTGTATGACCCTGAGCAAGTCACTTAATCTGTTTGTCTTAATCCATTGGAGAAGGAAATGGCAGTATCTAGTATCTTTGAGATGAAAACTCATGGACAGTTTGGTCTATGGGGCCACAAAGAGGCATACATGATTGAACAACAACAATCTTCAATTAAGACATGTCAAGCATGCTTTAACTTTTTAACTCACAATGAACTTGCAGTTCAATAAAAATCCAAGATTTATTTTTTTGATGTGATCTGTTTTCTCCCTATATGTTTCCCACCCTAACCTGATCGATTGATTTATTATGACCTAAATGTAGGTCTAGTTCTGTTGAATTTCATCCAATTAAATTGAATCCATCATTTTTCCTATAGAGACCTTTTTGGTTCCTGATTTTGTTGTTTACTGTGTTAACTATTCCTCTCAACTTCGGTGTCATCAGCAAATTTGAGAAGCTTTCCATAAATGCCATTATAGAAATCACTGATCAAAATATTGAACACAGAGAAAAGCAGAACCTTGTGACATTCCTTTAGAAATCTATCCAGACTGATATAAATTTATTAAGCATAATCCTTTGGGTTCAGTCATTCAATTGTCCATCTCATACAACTGCTTCTTGTCCACAAGTATATCACAAATAGATGAAAAGTTTGTCAAATGCTTTGCTAAAATCCTAATATGGTCCATCATAGTGGAAGAATGTTATGTTTCAATTTAGAAGTTCTGAATTTGCATCCAAGCTTGGGTACTTACTAGCTATGTGAATATGACAAAATCTATAGGTGATACAGTAGATTGAGCCTGGAGTCCAGAAAATCTGAGTTCAAATGTGACCTCAGACACTCTGTGTAACCACAAACAAGTTACTTAACTTCTATCTGCCTCAGTTTCCTCATCTGTAAAATGATAAAATGTAAAAAGAAATACCTGCCTCCCAGGATAGATGTGAGGATCAAATGGGATAATATTTTTAAACTTTTGATATCTTAAAGCACCGTATAAATCTTAATTAATATTATTATTTAAATTCTATTAACTTCAGTTTTAATGTTCTCTAAGATGAGGATGATACTACATTACCTATCTTACAGGATTGTTGTGAGTATCATAGGGAGATTGACTAACAAGGACTTCAGATTCCTGGTGGGTTATATACAGGACATGTTTATATATTCCTTGACTAGTTCCAATCTAATGTGGAATTTTGAGGAGTTTATTTCCATCCCTGAGTGACTGATAAGGAATAAGTACTAACAATCTTCTAATTGACTGCAAAGTTGGAAGAACCAATGTTTCAGGAAATGCTGAGCTAGAACGGAGCTTGCATATGGAAAGAAAAACTGTGATCTCTCTCTGTTGGTGGTGAGGCAGGAGAAGGGAAGCTATTCTATCTGCCACCCAAACACCATGTGTGTGTGAACAAATGGTGACTCTTCTGCTGTGTGTGCTCTTCCTTGATCTTGGGCAAATGAGATATGGAAATGAACAGGTCACAACCTTGCGAAAACTTCCAAAGGTTAAAAGAACTGTCAGAGGTCCCACTGATATCTGGAGGTAGAAACGGAGTCCACTTGAAGTGGTTATAGTAGCAAATGACCAAGGATGTACCCACACCTGAAAGTGAAAAGAGAAGCACCTGAAACTGAGGAATTGCTTTGGGATTATGTATGGTACACGTGACAGAGAGAAGTGCCAGCTGTGTACTGCAGAAAGACAGGAGCTCTCGGAGCCGGCCAAGAGTTACTCCTAAGGGGTAACTGTTCTTCATTAGGATTCCACAAAGTGAGAAAATGATTCACAGGACCAGGATTCTTGACCCATCCCTTAGCTTTTGTGGCATACACGTACCTTTATACTTAAAATATGAGACCACTTTCCCAGAGACATTGTGTGTCTGGATATGGGAGAAATTAATTTGTAACTAATATTCTTGCTATACTTTCCCAGTAAATCTCTCCTAAAAGTTCATAGATTTCTAGTGCTTAATTGATCATTAGAAGCACATCAGAATGGAGCTCTGGAGGCACGATGTTAGAAACCCAGACCTCTGTTGGTTACCCTAGAGCTCCTTCTGTGTACCTGGCTCACCAATGGGAATGAGAATAGAAGTAACACTGCAAGAGCAAAGCACTTTTTCAGCTGTAAAGTGCTATCTAAACACAAGATATTGTTGCGATGTGTTTGGCATTCCCCTCCCTGATCTATCAATCAAAGCTTGTCAAAAAAGGAAATATGATTGTTATTGTTATTGACGTATTTTGTTGGGTTCATATTGGTTCATTGCAATCATCATGCAAATATGCCACCATACAAATCAGTCACAAAAATATTGAATCTGGAGCCCTTTTAGGTGCACAAAATACCTCCTTAATAATTGATTAGAGTCTTGCCAAAGGCAAGCTCTCCACGTTATAGTTTAAAGAATTTGCCTTCTTTCCCTTTTGAAAATCAGTTTGGTGTTTGAACATTTTAAGTTATTTAGCACTTCTCCTCTCCAACCAACTTTTAGAAGATAACTGACAACAGCTCAGCAGTTATAGCCACAAATTCTTTCAGTAGCCTGGAATATTGTTCATTCAGGTCTGGTGTTTTGAATACATTGTGAACAGCACAATGTTCTCCTACAATATCTCACTTTTCTTGAGTTTCAGTTCCCTATTAATGAATCTTGTTCATGCTTCCTAGTCTGAAACTCATTCCCCTTAGGAAAATTAAAAAGTAGTTGTTTTTTCCTATTCCTCCCTGTATCTTCCTCTACCCCGAAACGCAGATGGAATCTCTTTTTGCAGTACTTAACATTCATTGACAGCTTCAGCTCATTCTGAGCTTTAGCATTCCTCATACTATCCCTACAGAAACATGCCACTCTTTTGAATTCATCCGCAGTCACCTGCCCATACGTTCATCTTCTCTATGTATCTTAAAAACTTGAGTTGTATAACGAATTCCCTGTCTGGCCATGTTGTTTGCTTTGAACAATTTCTCCTCTGTGTTCCTTTCCTGAAACATATATGTTTGTGTCATCAGAATTTTGTACATGAGATCTCTCTTGGCTCAATTTTCCCTATAAGAATTTTAGGTCATACAGTTGATCTTTCCTTTCTCTGAATTCTTTGAAATCACCTCTACCCCAATCTAGAGTGAATGTCATTGATTATGACCATGGCTTTCCCTTCCACATCTGGAAGGAGACATGGTACAGTGGGAAGGCCACTTACTCTGGGTTCTACAGGATCTAAGTTCAAATGTTACTTGCTACTTATATGTCTGTAAGTAAGCCACTTAACGTCCCTTGCACTCAGTTTCCTCATTTGTAAAATAAATGGCTCAGATTAAATAGCCTCCTACATCTATGACCCTTTGATTTATCATTGATCCTAAGATGGCATTTCCTTGCAAGGGTCATTTATTCTTTGGGAACCTGTTTTCTTATTTATTGGTCAGAATGAGATCTAGAGTAGTAATTAGTTAAATGCTTTCTTTCCTCCAATCTTTTGAAGACTAAAATCATCATTGAGGCACATCAAGAAATTTTAACTGGGTGGAACAGCTAAGTGGCACAGTGAATAGAGCACCGACCCTGGAGTGAGGAGGACCTGAGTTCAAATCTGGCCTCAGACACTTAACACAAAACTAATTGTGTGACTTTGGATAAGTCACTTAACCCCAATTGCCCTGCATTCCCCCCTCCAGAAAGCAAAAAAAAAAGAAAAGAAAAAGAAGAAGAAAAACAAAGAAATTTTAATTGAATCATTAATCACTGGGAGAGAAGAGAATTTCTGTGTCTACCTAAATGTGGTGGTTGTTTCCAGGTACCTTTGGAAATGTTTTTTGTATGTTTGTATGTAAACATGGACACAGAGTATCCCCCCAAATCTTAGTGCACTCTTAAGTTTTAAACTTTTGTGATACCTTGTATCTATAAATTAATACTTGTATAATATTATAGATAAATGAATATGACATTTATTAAATATTATATGCAAAGCACTGGGGATACAAATAGAAAAGTTGGACAGTTACATTCTCTAATCAATTACATAGTATGTATTTATTAATTATTATATAAATTACTATAAGGGGGGTGGAGAGAGAGTTACTTCCTCCTGAATATTTCCTCCCATAGTCTTCTTTTGGTGTTATTCTCAAATACACAGCATGTGCATATACTGACAAAACAGTTCCACCAAAAGTGAGAATCTGTTCTCCAAGGACTGGTAGATAAGCTTTAGCAATAGCTGCCGTTGGGATGACAAATTCAGAAATTTGAATCAAAAAGCTAAAAATAATTTTGAACTATTCTAATGATCTCACTAGGGGAGCACATTAGAAATTGGGATGCTAGAGTCAAAATGTAAAAGGAAAGTGACTGAAATTCTCTCGAACTTGAACCAGAGTCCATATTATTTGTACATCTCTGTATCTTTCCCAAGATGATAGCTCTTCCATTAGGGGTACCATAAGAAATTGAATCAGTCTAAATGAGTCAATATTTCAAGCTATATTTGACAATTTTGCCCTTGCATACAGTATAGCCCTTAGGCTACATGCAGACCTGCCAATATTTCCAGTTTAGCCAAGCAATTTCTCTGGAAATCTTGGAGAGATTTTCTGACTCCTAGATTATTATTTCCCCCCTTGCCACAAATTGTTGGTGAATGACTGTGTATAGAGTCATTGTGCCAGCCTGGGGCTATGAAGTCCTGCTTGGGGATTTTACTAATTCCCCTTTTCTATCTCCTTTTCTTATTCCCCTTTTATCTAGCCTGCTGCTCTGGTCTTGCCCTAGTGGTGCCCTTGTGCCCAGACCTGCAGCAGGCATCAAGATCACAGTAGATCTACCTCACACTCATCAAATTCTATCTCACATCCATTAGATTGGCAATAACAAAAAGGGAAAATGAAAATGATTGGAGGGGCTTTGAGGAAAATAGGCATGTTAATACACAGCTGGTTTCACTGTAAATTGGTTTAACCATTCTGGAAAGTAATTTGGAACCATACTCCCAAAATCACTGAACTTTGTATACCCTTTGACCCAGCTCTAATACGTGTAAGGTTTTGTTTTTCTTTATTTTTTTAACTGGAGGAGAGGAAAGGCATGAGGGAGATGGAAGACAGTGATAGGATTTCACCCATTCCTCACCACCCCCCCCCAAAAAAAAGAAAAACAAAAGAAATTACAGTATTATTTTTCATTAATGCATAGAAGAGAATGAAAGGAAGGTCAGAAAGAAACACAAACATGCAGGACAGGTTTCATATTGAATTTATTATTACTTGAAAAAAAAGGTAATCTGTACAAAATAGAGTGTCACAGTCTTATGTAGAGTCTTCTTTTTCTCTTTTATTTTCTATCTCAGAAACCTAATTTTATTTGGTGTTAGTTAAATTTAGAATTAAAATTAAAAAAAAAAAAAGAATGGAGACCTCTAGACAAAACTATAAGTTGAAGCCAGGCTGAGAACATTCTACTCACCTGCCTTCTTCTGTGGAGCACCTGCTATCCATTGATACTCTGCCTATACTCATTTCCCGATGGTTAGCAAACTCAAAAGTCCCTTTTAGTCCCCCATCCCTGTGATACTGAATCCCAAAGTACCAAAGAACAAATCTCCCTGTCTATCCTCTATATCCTCTTTTAGCCCATCTACTTTACCTCTCCCCCTTCCAATATCCCATTCCATATCTGCCCACTCCTTCTGCTGTGTCCTCTGAAACTCCCACTCTATAATTACCAAATTTCCCTTAATTTTAGACCTCTTCCTTTCTTCCTTCCTCTGGTTCTTACTGAGAACTAGCTCCCCAGATGACATTACATCCATCTCTGGCATTCCTTTCCAGTATTGTTGTACTTTCTCTCATAACCCTTCCCCATCACCCCAGACTCACTTTTCTCAGAAACGAATAAGAAATACTCCCAACTCCCCATACTCACTATGAGACTTTCCTCAAACAAAATCATTCACTAACCCCAATACCCTAATCCAGATTTTCTTAGTTGTTATATATTAACCACCACTACTCCTTCTCTCTGTATCTCTCTCTCTCTCTCCTTCTCCTCCTCTCCATCCATCCATCCATCCATTCCTCCCTCCTTTCTCAATAATCTCAGTGTTCTTCTTTTCTATCCCAACTTCTATCATTTGTACTAGGGAACTTCAACATACAACTTGATACTCCCTCCAAAACACTAAAATTCTACTTCTTCAATCTTCTCAATTCCTGCAACCTACTTCTCCACTCCATCTTAGTTAGCTACACACAGGAATGGTCATGCCTTTGATGTTGTCATTACATACAAATGTTCTATCTCCATGACTAAGAACTCTGAAATTGAATCATAATCTCCCATCGTTCCATCTCCTCCTGTACCTTACTTCTCCTAAACCTGTTCTTTTTCTTTGCCATAACCTGAAATCCCTCCTAGCCCTCATTACTTTGCCCTTGCCCAGTCAGCACCCCTGCTCTGGCTACACTCTCCTCATTTCCCAATCTTAACTCCTTAGTAAATCTCTTTCTCCCTTATCCTGTCAATGATCACACCTTGTCAAGTCCAAACCTGGATCATTCATGCACATTATCCACTGTCTCAACTCTCACTCACATGCGTAAAGTCATGCAACATTGCTAACTAGGTCCTCTACAAATTTGTCATATGTAATCATGTAATCTCAACTGGGCCAACACTGAAGCAAGACAATCTTTTTATTCCTCCCCAAGTGACTCTTTATCCCACTTTCTAAATGCTGTCTTCTCTCACACTTCTCAAAGCATTCCCTGTTCAAACGCTCTCATCTGAGGTCTTTGACTCATACTGTCAAATAGACACTCCTCTCCTCCTCTTCCTCCTCCTCTCACACGCCCATGACACCATCTACAGCTAATACCTCCTTTACTGCAGTCTCTATGACAAGGTGGCCTTTCTCTTCAACAAGATGACTTCCCCTATATATACACATCGATCACAGTTTCTCCCTTCTTTTCTTGAAGATTATTTTTCACTATCATCCCCCTCTCTCTAATCTTAAATCTCTCCACCTACTTGTTCCTTTCCTGCTGCCTACATACTTGTCTCCCCACGCTAGATTCTATAATCCTTGCTAACTATCATCTTATATATCTTCTCCTTTGTTCAGAAAAATCTATCTACACTCAGCATCTTCACTGCTTTTCTCACTCTCTTCTATGTCCTCTGCAATCTGGTTTCTGACATCATCACTCAAGTGAAATTTCTCTCTCCAAAATTAGCTATGATCCCTTAATGACCAAATCTAATGATCCCAATTCTCATCCTTCCTGACTTCTCTGAAGCATTTGATACTCTTAACCACCTTCTCCTCTTGGATAATCTCTCCTCCCTATATTTTGTAATACTGTTTCTTTCTTTTTTTCTTTTTTTTGGAGGAGGGAAGGCAAGCAGGTTAAATGATTTATCTAAGGCCACACAGCTAGTAAGTGTCAAGTGTCTGAGGCCGAATTTGAACTCAGGTCCTCCTGACTTCAGGGCCACTGCTCTATATTCACTGTGCCACTTAACTGCCCCATGTAATACTGTTTCTTTTCCTACCTACTTGTGTTTTCTCAGTATCCTTTCCTCATTCATTATTCATGTCACAGCCACTACTACAGGGACAGCTAGATGGTACAGCGGATAGAGCACCTGACCCGGAGTCAGGAAGATCTGAGTTTAAATCTGGCTTCAGACCCTGACTAGTTGTGTGACCCTGGCTAAATCAGTTATCCCCTATTTGCCTCAGTTCCTCATCTGCAAAATGTGGACATACTGAAGAAGGAAATGGCAAACCCCTCCAGTATTTTTGTCAAGAAAACTCCAAATGATGTCACAAAGAGTCAGTCATGGCTGAACAACAATAACAACTGTAGGTGCACCCTAAGTGCCTGTCCTGAACCTGCCTTTTGCTCTTTCCGTTGATGGTCTCATCAGCTCCAATGAGCTCCACTACTAGACCAATGATTCTCAAATCTATATATGCAGCATCTTTCTCTCCTGAGCTGCAGTAGAACATCAGAGATTGCCGATTGGGCATTTCAAATTGTTTCTAGTAAGCATCTCAAACTCAATATGTCCAAAATAGAATTCATTTCCCTTTCCCTGCATCCACCCCTCTTCTAAAATCCCCTATTATTGTCGAGGGCATCAGCATCCTTTGGGTCACCCAAGTTCACAAACTCTGTGTTATCCTCAAGTCCCTATTCTCATTCACCCCATGAGTTGACAAATCTTGTGGTTTCTTTCTCTATAGCATCTCTTGCAAAATGTCCCTTCCTCATCACTCGGTTTTCATCCTAATTAGGGTCTTCATTACTTTTTACTCCAACTATCATAATGGCATCGTATTTTTTTCAAACCTCTTCCCACTCTAACTCATCATCCTCAAAGTCACTGAAATGATTTTTCCAAGGTATGTTGTGACCATGTCATCCCCTGTTCAATAACACCCTCCCCCTACCCCCCCACCCCCAGCTTTTGATTCCCTTAAGGATCAAATACAAATTCCTTGGTTTGGCATTTAAATCTCCAAGTCAAGTCAACAAGTATTTATTGGTTTTTTTTTTTGGAGGGGAGAAGGTAGGGCAATTGGGGTTAAATGACTTGCCCAAGGTCACATGGCTAGTTTTTGTGTTAAGTGTCTGAGGCCAGATTTGAACTCAGGTCCTCCTGACTCCAGGGCTGGTGCTCTATTCACTGCACCACCTAGCTGCCCCTCAAACAAGCATTTATTAAGGGGCTATTATATGGCAGGTGCTATGCCAAGTGCTGGGAATATAAATAAAGACCCTCCCCAAATGTTTCAGATCTCAAGGAGCTCAGTCTAACAGGGGAGACAACATGCAGATAACTATGTATGAACAAGATAGATACAGGATAAATTGGAAAATATCAGAAAGCAAAGGCACTGCCATTAAAAGGGAGTGGGAAAGGTGGGGTTCTACCTGGAACTTCAAGGAATCCAGGAGATGGAGATGAGAAGGAAGAGAATATCAGGTGTGAGTAACAGCTAGTGAAAATGCCCAGAGTTGGCAGATGGATGTCTTGTCCAAGAAACAGCAAGAAAAACAGGATCAGTGGCTTGAAGAGTACGTGAATGGGACTTGGGTGTAAGGAGAATGGAAATTTAGGAAGGGATCAGACTATGAAAGGCTTTAAAACCGAAACTGAAGATTTTATATTTTATCCTAAAAGTAGTAGGAAATCACTGGAGTTTACTGAATAGGGGTCTGACCCGGTCAGACCTACACGGGAGGGAGATCAGTTTGACTGCTTAGTGGAGGTGGGACTGGAATAGGGAACCTCTTCACAATCTTGTCTCGTCTTACTTTTCCAGTCTTCTCACATGCTATTCCCCTGAATGATAAGGGAAGAGGGGAGGATAGAGGAAAGATAGAGAAATCATCTCCTCCCTCTCTTTCTCAGTCCACAACTGCTCCCAGTCTTGACTATCTCTCACATACACTGATAGATGGGTTTTTTTTATATACAAGTCCAAAGGATATGACTGATTTTCTCAGCCAGCAAATGGATGTTTCGTGGTATTAGTTGCTTTTGTCTAATGGTCAATACCCTGTCACCATCTTAAATTGATTAAAGAACTTCTTCAATGCTGTTTAGAGGGTATAGGAAAAACCCATCTCCTTTATACAAGGCAATTTTCAGGGGCAAGGCACTAGCAGCTGGGAGAATCAGGGAAGGGTCTAAGTCAAAGGAGGCACTTTAGCTGAATTTTGAAGAAACTAGGAATTCTGTGAAAAGGAAGTACATTCCAGCTATGAGGGACATTCAGTTCAAAGAAATAGGAATGTGAGGTGGGGTGTTGTGTATGAGGAATATTAAGAAGGCCAGTTTGACTGGACCATAGAGTATATGAAGAAGAATAATATATAATAAGGAGCCTAGAAAATAGGTTGGAACCAGGTTATTAAAGGCTTTACATGTTTATATTTAATGTTGGAGATAATAAGCAATTACTGGAGTGCACTGAGTGGAAGATTGACATGGGTAAACCTGTGCTTTAGGAAAATCCTTTCAGCAGCTTTGTGGCTGATGGATTGGAGTTGGAGAGACCTGAGGCAGGGAGATCAATTAGAATACTACTATTATAATAGTCTAAGTGAGAGGTGAGAAGGGCCTGTGTTAGGGTGGGAGCTGAATGAATAGAGAAGGGATGTTGTTGTATAGGTATTGTGAAGTTAGAAATGATAAGATGTGGCAACTAGATTGTGAGATGAAGAAAAGTGAAGAGTTGAAAATGACAAGGTTTATGAACCTGAGTGATTGGAAGGGCAGTCCCTCATCAGAAACAAGATATCTGGGGCAGCTAGATGGCTCAGTGAATAGAGCATGGGCCCTGGAGTCAGGAGGACCTGAGTTCAAATCTGGCCTCAGATACTTATTAGCCTTGTGACCTTGGGCAAGTCACTTTATCCCTGATTGCCCTGCCCTCCCCCCTCCAAAAAGCAAAAAAAAAAAAAAAAAGAAACAATATACTTTACAATAATTCACCTCATTAATAATGAGAGGTGAAATAAGCAGAGCTAAAAGAACCTCATATACTGTAACAAGAATATTGTTTTAAGAACAACTTTGAATAGCTAAGTCATTTTAACTATTATATATATACAAAGGTCTTAAGAAAGAAGATGCTATTTGCATTCAGAGAAAGAATAGATAAATAGAAGTATATATGGAATGGTTTTACATATATATATACACATTATATATGTACACATATATACATATATTACATATATACACACATATTTGTGCCTAATGGTAGGCATATCTAGAGTGGGTGGGGGGAGGGAAGAAAAAGGGAGAAAAAAGAAAGTTACATGATAACTTTATTATATATTTAGAAAGAATAGCAAGATGTACACTATAGATTTGCAGTTTCATGTGCAATCACCTTTGTTTCTATCCTACTGAGTTATGGAAATGCTTGTTTTATGTCTTAAGTTCAAAATAAAATTAATTTAATTTAAAAAAGAAATAGGACAGTTCATAACAGGGATGGATTTGATCAGAAACATAATGAGTCCTCTTATGGCCTTGCTGAGCTGGAGAAGCCTAAAAAGCACCCATTCGATAATGCACAAGGGGCATTCAGGTGCCCAGAGATGATTCAGACCTGGAGCTCAAAAAAAAACTGGCATTGGATATTTAGATGTGGGAGTTACCTGTATGGAGATAATAATTACACCTATCGGAGTTGATGAGGTCACCATGTTGGAGAAGAGGGCTAAGGACAGAGCCTTGGAGTATATTTACATTTAGGCAGTGAAGATTTCTGGGACTGCTAGTATTAATAATCATTTCCATTTTAATAGCTCCATATAACTCCAATAGTTTTCAGAGCACTTTCACAAACAGCACACATCTCATTTGCTTTCCACAACCATCCTGTGAAGTCGTGGGGGCAGCATTATTGTGTCTTCTTTATACAAGAGGAAATCAAGGCTGAGAAACCTTGCCTGGGGTCACAAAGCTGGTTGGAGTCTTTCCACTACACAGGAGCAAGTCGCACTAGAGAAAAATAGGAGACTGTAAGTCGTTTGAGAGCTGGGTTCTTTCTGTATTCTCCACGACAGGTACTCAATGAATGCTTCTTGAAAGGAATTGAAGATTTAATAGATCAAGTCTAGGGCTTGCATGTTCATCTAGGCCTACTCCATGTCTCTATGGTAACTGCAGTGAGTAGACCTTGCAAGTGACCTGGCTTTTGGCAGCTATGAGCAAAAAAAAAATTGTCATTAGACTAGTAAATTGGAGCTTATTGGTCTTGAGGAAAGATGACAGAGGTTAGAAAAGATGTATTTTTATTCCTTTCATATTCTGTATCTAAGGCAAGGCCTGCAATGGAATTGGATAGAGAAGTGGGGTAGCTTTTCCAATTATGAAGGAAGGAAGGAAGGAAGGAAGGAAGGAAGGAAGGAAGGAAGGAAGGAAGGAAGGAAGGAAGGAAGGAAGGGAGAGAGGAAAGGAGGAATGAATTGAACAAAGGAAACCTTTACTGAGTTCTTACTAAATGTCTGAGACTGTGCTAAATTCTTTACAAATATCTCATTTGATTCTCACTATAGCCCTGGGAGGTAGGGGATATTATTATTCTCTTTTTAGAGCTGAAGAAACTGGGCAGACTAAGGTTAAATGACTTGCCCAGGATCATGCACCAGTAAGTGTCTGAAGCCATATTTGAATTCATGTCCTCCTGCTTCCAGTCCCAGTGCTCCATCCACTGAGATACCTAGCTAATAGGAATGACCTATAGAGAGAACAAATGGCTTTTTCTCCCAGAGATTTTTGTTGTCATGAACTTACCATTGACACAAGATTTTCTTGGGTAAAGAATGTTCTCACCCTCATCTAACAACTGAGACTGAGCCACATAAAGGACAACAGACTTACCCAAGATACCGGAAAATGTGTAGCACCACCTGGTGAATAAGGAAAGGAGAGATTCTCCCCTTCATGCAGATACATACTTCAGAATAGGCTCAGAGATACTCTGCTTCTTTCCTGTTGACTCTTAAGTTTCACTTAATTGGCTGCTCTGATGAGTGCATGCAGGCCTAAGGGTATAAGGACAACTCTGAGCTCCAGACATACACACACATATATATGTATATATAAATACATGTGTATACATATGTGTGGGTGTTTACATTTGCTGTCTACTAGCTCATTCCCTACTGCCTACTAACATGCCCATCTCTCCACCATCCTCAAAAACAACCTTGATTGATCCTTCAGTCCCAGCTATTAGTCTATATCTCTTTTGTTCTTTATGTCTAAACTCCTTAAAAAGGCCATTTATCATAGGTGCTTCTCCATTCTCTCCTCTCACTCACTTCTTAATTCCTTACAACTCAGCTTCTGACCTTATCATTCCACTGAAATTGCTCTCTCCAAAATTACCAATGATCTCTTAATTGACAAATGCAGTGACCTTTCCTCAGTCCTCATTCTCCTTGACCTCTCTGTGGCCTCTGACACTGTTGCTCACCCTCTTCTCCTTGATGATCTCTTCTGTCTAGGTTTTTGGGACACCACTCTCCCCTGGTTCTCCTCCTATTTATCTGACTCCCCTTCTGCCTCCTTGGCTGGATTCTTATCCAGATCTTGCCCTATCCCACAGGGTTCTCTTGGGTCCTCTTCTCTTCTCCCTCTATACTACTTTATTTGGTGACCTCATCAGCTCCTATGGATTTAATTATCATCTCTTTGCTAACTATTCTCATATTAACCTAACCTCTGCTGACCTCCAGTCTCACACTGCGAGTTGCCTTTTAAACATCATAAACTGGATGTCCAGTAGACTTCTTAAATTCAACATGTCCAAAACTGAACTCATTATTTTTCCCCCTAAAATTCCCGCTTTTCAACCTACCCTGTTATAAAGAGGGCAACACCATCTTCCTAGTCCCTCAGGCTGAAAACCTGTGTGTCATCTAGGACTTGTCTCTCAGCCTCACTCCACCCCATCCAATCTGTTGCTAAGTTCTGTCAATTTTATCTTTTCAATATCTCTCTAATATTCTCCCTTCTCTCCTCTGGCACTGCTACCACTCTAGTGTAGGACCCATCACCCCACACCTGGACCAGCAGCAATAGCCTGAGAGAAATTATTTTTACTGCATTATGTTCATAATCAATTATTGGGGAGACTAGGTGGAGCAGTGAGTAAGAGCACCAGCCCCGGAGTCGGGAGGACCAGGGATCGATTCTGGCCTCAGATACTTAACACACACACACACACACACACACACACACACACACACACACAACTGGCCGTGTAACCTTGGGCAAGTTACTTAACCCTAAGTGCTTTAAAAAAAAATCTATTATTGGTTTAGGAGCAGGGTGTTTTTCAGAAGCCTGTAGGTTTCAAGTCTCTGAAGGACATTGTTGATAATGAGATTGAAATAACTTTCTCCTCAATCTTGTTCAGACCCTTCACAGTGAATAGAGTACCAGCCCTGGAGTCAGGAGGACCTGAGTTCAAATTCGGCCTCAGACACTTAACACAAAAACTAGCTGTGTGACCTTGGGCAAGTCATTTAACCCCAATTGCCCTCCAAAAAGCAAAAAAAAAAAAATCTTGTTCAAACCCCACTCAACCTTAAAAGGAATTTAATCTAAGGTGGCAAAGCCCATTTTGTTATACACATGTATGGGTAGGGATAAATTCTTTGATTAAATTGCCCAAGGCTGAGCAATTCAGAAGTAAATGAAATAATCAAAGTTACATTTCCCTCCCACCCCCTCATTAGAATACATCCACCTCTCATTTCAATACTCATTCTCTCTCATTACTTGTTAACCAATCAAGGCTGATTGCCACCTCAGGAATACCCACTCTTCCAAGGGCATATAAACTGTGAGCCTACCACTATGATCGGTCTTTGGCATTCCATAATGCCATTGCCCCTTTCATTAATAAGATGCTAGCTTTATTAATAAAAATATTAATTACACAGGAATTACATCTCTTGAACTTTTTAAATGCCAGAATCCGGCTGGTGGATCTGCCTGCCTCAGGTCTCTTTCTACTCCACTCCATCCTCTAGCTACCAAGGTGATTTTCCTCTAGTATCAAATACAAAATCCTCTAGCATTCAAAGCCCCTCAGAACCTAGCCTCCTCTTACTTTTACAGTCTTCTTATACCATATTCTCCAAAACTTCCACTTCAACCCAGTGATGCTGGCCTCTTTCCTATTCCATGGAGAGTACATGATATCTCAGCTCCACAAATTTTCTCTGGCTCTCCCCTCTACCTGAAATGCTCTCACATCTCTTCCTACTGCCTTTCTTGATTTCCTTTAAGTCCCAACTAAAATGTTCTACAGGAAACCTTTCCCAGCCCCTCAATTCTAGGACCTTCTCTCTGTTCATTATTTCCTATTTGTCATGTTTGCTTGTTGTTTCCCCCATTAGATAGTGAACTACTTGAGGGCAGGTACTGCCTTTTCCTTTTTTATATCCTCAGCACTTAGCACAGGGTCTAGTACATAGGAGGTGCTCATTTTTATTGGCTCATTAACTGTATGCATATATATACATAGACATGTATATACCCACACATATGCAGTATATACACACACATGCATATTTACATGCATGTATATATACGTCTATTGCTCTAAACATTTTGCAGTTTGATATTTGCACACACATATATATACACGTATATGCACATACAGACTGAACTTTGCAAAAGTTAAAATAGAAAACATATAGCTATTATTAGGCAATTCTCCTTTAAATCCACAAATACTTAAGTATGTCACAGGTATAGGAATAGATTAATTCAATAAACATTTGATAAGTATGTCATTATACATAATCACATATCATATACATTGTACATATGTAATAAATGTATATGCACATACATAAATTCACAAGATGAGGGTTTTCTTCTTATCTTATATACTCATTTACTCCTCTCTACCCCTACTTAATTTCATTCCATGAAAAGCATTTCATCATACCTTACACTGTGCTTCATAGGCACCTACTGTGTTCGATAATGTGTGAGGCTTCTCATGGAATGAAACAAGAAGTGGTGGTTTGAGGATTTGGAGAAAAGAGAGGTACAAAGGAGTATATATTCGAAAGTCCTTATCCTCAAATCTCCTGGATTGAGAGTCAGCATACACAAAGTCTCTGATCTTTACAAACTCTGAAATAGAGAATATTAACAGCATCCCAACAGGATTATCATTACCTCTGTTTAGTGCCTTCATATTAACATGGAAAATTCTCTGAGAGTGGGTTTGAAAGCTTAATAAAGATATTTTATTTAATACTTAGCTCAGTGTCAAGTACAAGGAGGTATTTATTAATTCTTTTTTTTGCTGACAATGATATAATCTGACTGTTCTCCACGACCTTACTGAGGCAAAGAAATAATGAACAGATGAATTCTCCTGTCTCCCCCTTTCTTTAACACAGTAACAAACATTATATCAGAATGGGGCTGTCCAAATAAGGAGGCCAAGTTTTATTCATACAGTTCTTGTAGGCTGCATTTGTTTTCACATTGTTTTTGTCAATGAAGCTCTAGGGTTTTGTTGAAGAATACATATTTGATTAAAATAAATGGATGAATAGATAGATAAATGGATGGATAGAAGATAGATAGATAGATAGATAGATAGATAGATAGATAGATAGATAGATAGAGGATAGAAGTACTATCACATGCCAATATTTGAAACAACTTATAAATGAGAAACTATTTGGCATTCAAATTTTTTCCCTGACTTCAGAAATCTTTTTTTTTTCAAATATGGAAACTAAATCACCTTAAGGAGTTATGAATTGATCTGTTCACATGACCACTTGAACCACTAAGAGTTAAAGAAGAGTTGCCTCATACTGATGGCTTAAATCAGGCATCAGCAACCTATAGCAAGTAAGCTAAAGATAGACTACAGGTTCATTTTTAGTAAATTATTAACCCCTGGTACAAACTTTCCCAGTTCCATTGAATTTGGGGTTTTGACTGTCCAAGGCTAATGCCAGTAACTATGGCCCTGAAGTTTTTTCTCAGTAAAGCCTTTCTCATGTGCAGTCTCAGACAGAGATCTTCAATGATGTTCAGCAAGGTATAGTCAAAAGGTGAATTAGGTTGTTCTGTTATTCCCAAGATGTTTGTAGGTCACCTTTGCTGTTTAAAAAAAGAACATGGAAACTATTTTGAAGCAAAGTTGGAGAGCATTCTATAAAACTTTTATAACTCACTTAAAACCTCATAGAGGATCCATATCTTCCACGATAAAGATTTAAGCTCTAGGAACCAAGGAGTTGGGAATTGCTGTGTCAACTCCTATTGTGCTCTATATTTCATTAATGCCTTTATGTTTTTTTAAATACCTTAAGAATAAAGTTTATTTAAGATGTCAGGTTTCCCAAGCAGCACATTAAATGCTTAGAATACATTGGGATTGCTACCATTACTGTTATTTATCTTGTAGATTAGTTATGGACTCACTGCCATAATATGGCTTATTAACATACTGAATAGCAAAAAGCTGAATAGATGGTCCATAATGAGCAGTCACAATGTCTATACACTCATTCATCCAAGGTCTTGCATTTAGCCCTGGCTGAGCAGAATGAAGATTCTTCTAACATGTGTCACAAAGACATTGACAACTTGCATTCTATTGGCAGGGTGGGAGAGAAGACATTATAGTACCCATTTATTGAAATGCTCTCAGGTCTGGTTCTCCTTCATTTTAATCTAGGAATAGGAATCAACAAAATCATTGAAACTAAGGCAAAATCCCTTGGGAAGATGAGCTAAATTTGGATAATTAAAAACCTACTCCTACCTGGACTAAAAGAATCTAAATTGGGTATGATGATAATAAGAAAAGCAGGTATCTTTGGAGCAGTCTTATTTACTGGGATTGACTTATTTACAAAAATAAATGATTAGCATCTGAATAAGCTAAAGTCTTCAAGAGCAACCTTTCCTGCCATGCCTTCAACTCAAACTGGAGGCTTTGAAATAGTCCCTAGGTGGAGATCCATGACTTAGAGCTGTCTTCTTCCCAAACTTAAAGCAAGGGAAAGTTTTTTGATAATTTTTAATCATGCTAGTAGGCTGTAAGCTCCTCAAAGGCAGAGACCAAATAATCAGCATTTATTAAGTGCCTATGTAACATGTGCAAAAATAAAACCCGATCGGCTCTCAAGGGATATACTATTTGCATATATAAATATTTAGAATAAATTTATATGGAATCAATAAATACAAGGGAGTTAAATTCAAGGGAGCATACTACAGGAAAGGCTTCTTAGAGGTGATGCTTGAACTGTATTTTGAGAAAATAATGGATTCTTTTAAGCAGAAGTGAATGCATTCCAGGCTTGAGAGATAGCCAATATGAAGGCATAGAAATGGGTGATAGTTTACCAAATGTGAAAAAAGAGAGAAATTCAGTTTGTCACCAGGGGTGAGGAACCTGAGACCTTGAGGCCACATACAGCCTTGTCAGTCCTTGGGGACAGCCTTTTGACTGAGTCCAAATTTTATAGAACAAATCCTTTTATTAAGAGGATTTGTTCTGCGAAGTTTGGATTCAGTCAAAAGGCCCTACTTGAGGACCTATAGGGCCACATGTGACCCTGAGGTGGCAGATTCCTCACCCCCTAGGACTATGGAATATAGGAAGTAATGTATATTAAAACTGATAAGCTAGTTTGGAGCCAAGTTATAAAGCCAGAGGAATTTCCATTTTATCCTAAAGGCAAAGGGAAGCTACTGGACAGGACTGAGCTGCTCTTAAAGAAAGTTGTACATAGGGTAAATTAGCCTTTTTGCTGTGGTTGTTGTTCAGTTGTGTCTAATTCTTCATGATCCTATTTAGAGCTTTCTTGGCTAAGATACTAGAGTAGTATGCTATTTCCTTCTCCAGCTCATTTTACATACTGATGAGGAAACTGAAGCAAACAGGGTTAAGTGACTTTCCTAGAGTCATACAGCTAAGAATTGTCTGAGGCCTGATTTGAACTCAGGAAGATGAGTCTTCCGACTCCAGGCCTAGTGCTCTATCAACTAACTCTACCACCTGTCCATAAATTGGCAGAGGGAAAGATAAGTCAAGGAGACTAATTAGGAAGCTGTTTAAATAATCTAGGTGAAGAGGGTGGAGCCAAGATGGCAGAGTAAAAACAGGACCTCTGTGTGGCTCCAGCTCCTACCACCTCCAATACATGTAAAAAAATGACTCTGTAAAAAAAACAAATTTTAGAGCGACAAAACCCACAAAGTGACAGAGAGAAACAGATCTCCTGCTGAAGGCATCCTGGCAGGCCAACAGGAAGGCTCTATCACACTGGGCTGGCAGCCCAGCGCAGCACTGCAGGAGCCACTCAGTTCCGGCCCCAAGGTAGCCCCGACCAGCTGTGGCCAGAGCAGACTTCAGGAGAGTGAATCACCAGCAGCTGTGGTGGTTTCCAGACTTTTCAACCCATAAACACAAAAAGAAAGTAAAAGGTCAGTGCGGGACTCCGTTGATACTGGGAGACAGAAGAGCAAGGTCCAGCCCCTGTCCCTGGGGTGAGAAATGGTGGAGCTGTGGTGGCTGTGGCTTACTGCCAGTGACTGCCTCCAGAGCTCCTGGTCTGCAGATTGTAGGGGGACCAAGTGACCATTCTCAGAGAGTAATTGTTCTTGCTTTGTCCTGCTTGGATCTGGATCTCAGTCTCGGGTGGAGGTCCTGGGGTGGTGGCCCGTAAGCCAGAGCTTGTGGGGGATGTAGAAAGGGCACCCTCCTAATAGCTCTGGCAGCTGCAAAACCCCCAGCAATTTAGAACATAGCTCTCTCCATTCTGGAAGCAGAGTTCTATTGTGGCAAAAGAGCTCAAAAGTCAAGTAATTGGCTGGCAATATGAACAAGCAGAGAAAGCACAAACAGACCATAAAATTCTTTTTTGGGGACAAAAAGGATCAAAGCATGGAACAGGAGGAAGACAATGAAGTCAGAACTCCTGCACCAAAAGCTTCCAAGAAAAATATGAATTGCTTACAGGCCATGGAGGAGCTCAAGAGGGATTTTGAAAATCAAGTAAGAGAAGAGGAGGAAAAATTGGGAAGAGAAATGAGAATGATGCAAGAAAGCCATGAAAAGTGAGTCAACAGCCTGCTAAAGGAGACCCCCCCAAAAATAGTGAAGAAAATAACACCTTAAAAAATAGACTAACTCAAATGGCAAAAGAGGCCCAAAAAGTAAATGAGGAGAAGAAAGCCTTAAAAAGCCAAATTTGAGCAGGGGGGAAGGGGGTGGGAGTAGATGATAGAAGGGAGGACAGTTTGGGAGAGAGGGTAGTTAGAAGCAAACACTTTTGAAAAGGGACAGTGTCAAAGTAGGAAATAGAATAAATGGGGACAGGATAGGATGGAGGGAAATATAGTTAGTCTTTCACAGTATAACTATTATTGAAATGTTTTACGCAACTACACATGTACAACCTATGTTGAATTGCTTGTCTTCCCAGTGGGGGTGGGAGAGGAGGGAACAAAGGAAAGACTCTGGAACTCAAAGTTTTAAAAATGTTTTTTTAAAAATTGCTTTTTACGTGCAACTGGGAAATAAGATATACAGGCACTGGGATATAGAAATCCATCTTGCCCTACTAGAAAGTTGGGAGGTGGGGGAATGAGGGAAGATATAAGAGAGAACAGATTGGGGGAAGAAGTATTCAGTAGGCTCACTATTTTGGGGTGGGGGTAAGGAAAAGATGGGAGAAAAATTTGTAAATCAAAATCTTGTGAAAATGAATGTTGAAAACTAAAAATAAATAAATAAATTGGAAAAAAATTTTAAAAAATTAATCTAAGAGAAAGGTGATAAAGACCTGAATTAAGGTGGTAATTGTGTGAGTGGAAAGAAGGAATCTAAAGTGAGAAATAATGTTAAAGCAGAAATGCCAGGATTTGGTAAATGATTTGGGGTGAGGGAGAATGAGAAGTTGGGGATAAAACCAGTGTTATATACCTAGGAGACTGTAAGAACCGTGGTGCCCTCTTCAAGAACAGGAAAGTTTGGTAGAGGGGAGATAATGAATTCTATTTGGGTCATGCTGGGTTTACAATCTCTCCTGAACATCCAGTTTGAAATATTCAATAGGCAGGTGGTGGTGTAGGACGAGGGCTAATGGAGATACTTGGGATGGATATAGATCTTGGATTTATGTGCACAGAGATGATTAAATCCATGATAGATGATGAGGTCACCAAAAGAAAGGGTTTAGAGAGAAAAGGCCCTTAGACAGAGCTGGGGAATCAGAGGTGCACTGGAGCGAGCTCTCGAGGCTCTCACGAGAGTCGATTGTTAAATTTTCAATGTGAGTATTTACACCTCAGTAAACACCACAAATCAGGGCTTGATTTGTTGTTCTGCTGATTGACTTAAGAAAAGGGTTGAGAAAATGTTAACAATGTAGATGAAACTTAAAAATATATCCTGCTTTCCAAAGACCTAGTTGTTAAACATTTACCAGCATACCATTGTTTTAGGGTAAACTCACAGTTTAAGCTTCATCGCAGGATTTAGCCCAAAGGGAGAGGAGGAAGGGCAAGCATAAGAAGAGCAATCCAATAGGTAACAGAAGATCCAGGAGAAAGGAGTATCACAAAAAAAAAAAAAAAGAGGAGAGAGTATCCAGAAGGAGAGGCTGATCAGCCTTGTCAAATGCAGCAGGAGTTAAAAAGGAACAGAAGTGAGAAAAAACAAAACAAATCATGGGAATTTATGGTTAAGAGACCATTGGTGGGGCGGCCAGGTAGCACAGCGAGTAAGAGCACCGGCTCCAGTGTTGAGAAGACCTGGAGATCGAATCCCAGGCTCAGACACTTAGCACCCACCCAGAAACACCTGGCAGTGTAACCTTGAGCAAGTTACTTAACCCCAATTGCTTAGGGGCGGCCAGGTGGCTCAGCGGGTAAGAGCACTGGCTCCAGTATCGGGATGACCTGGATCAAATCCGGGCTCAGATACTCAGCACCACACCCAGAAATAATAACTGGCCGTGTAACCTTGAGCAAGTTACTTAACCCCAATTGCTTTAAAAAAAAAAAAAAAAGAGAGAGAGACCATTGGTTACTGGTGACTGCACCACTTAGCTTAGTTCTCATTGGATGGGCTAGACTGTTGATCTCATCTGTGTAGGGAATTCCTGATTCAGGAACTCCCTCTGCCAATGCAGATCAGCAATTGTTCTGCAACCCACAGTCTTAGAAAATTACCTGGAACACTGAGAAATTAAGTGACTTGCCCAGGGTCACACTGCTAATATAGCTCAGAGGGAGGATTTTAACCCAAGGCCAGCTTTCTGTCCAGTGTGCCATGCTGCTTCCTACTCAAATACACAAATGGATCTTTGATCTCAACCATTTGGGAGCTCCCACCCACAATTCAAAATATGACCCATCCAGAACTGCCTATCCTGGGGTAGCTAAGTGGTACAGAACTGAGTTCAAATCCAGCCTCGGCACTTACTAGTTGTGTGACCCTGGACAAATCGCTTAACTTCTGTTTGCCTCAGTTTTCTCAACTTGTAAAATCAAGATAATAATGAACATAAATGTAAAATGAAGATAATAATCACCCTGTCTCTTAGGGTTGTTGAGAGAATCAAATGAAATAATATTTATAAAGCATAACATAGTGTCTGACACACAGTAGGCATTTTATAAATTATTAGCTGTTTACTATGATTCTGTAGGCCTCTGGTGGTGTCCTGAAAGTTCACCACAAGAAGACTGCCCAATGGAAGCATCTGACTATTTCTTTGACTTCTAGAAGGTACCATACAGGTATTCTGCCTGTCTACATGTCATCCCTGCCTTTTGCCACATGGCAAGCCTATCTTCTCTTCCTTTCACATAATTCCTTAATGACATCTCCCTCTTCTCTTCTTCTGTGGAGTTCCTCATTGATTCTATGTTTCAGCCTACTCATACCCCATGAACCTATTGATCCCCAGTTTTCCTGGTGGAGACAACTCATTGCCATGTAGCAACACTAATAAAGTATTTTTTACTGAAAAGGTAGGCCTTTACTTTTATCAGAAGTCTGCAGTCAATAAAACATCTTTGCAACTTCTCACAAACATCCAACCCATTCTCTTCCTTCTTTTTAACTTTTGGCTTAGTTCATCATCCATCTCTACTGTCTATCCAAGAAATATGTACCATTAGCAATCCACCCTGCTTCTTATACCCCTCAGAGATATTTGTCTAATCATTTCCATTTCTGAGCCCTGACTAATATGAATTAATTGAGGCTCGAAGCATAGGACATAGAGACACAGGCAGGAGAAAGGGGGTGGGAGTGGGGGAGGACACTGAAAGTGGAGAGGCAGACAACATGGTGTAGTGAAAAGAGGAGAGGACTGAGAATCAGGAGACATCTTCTAGTCACTAGACTTGATCTTACCAAGTTTGTGACCTTGAACAAGTCACCTCTCCTTTTTGAGCCTTGTCTTATAAAAGCAGGAGGTTAGATCAGTTGATCACTAATAAGATAGTATATATACACATATTGCCATATAGAGATATACAAAGCATCTCCTAGGTCTCCCCCCACCTTAAAGCATGGATTGCTGGACCAAAATGTAAGACAGAGTTCCTAAATTTTGGTAAGCTTAGACATTGTCAAGTGCTCTAGCTCCATAGGCCTTAGAAAAGGTTACTTTTTAAACCTATACACTAATCTCAAAATAAGTGACCCTAACAGAGTTTCCTGAGTCCCAAACTTTCACTGAAAAACTAGAAGCTTAAGGTTGGGTTGGCTTTTGTTGTTATTGTTGTTTGTTTTTTGGCGGATTAGTTTGTACTGTGGCAGACTTTTTAGAAAATAGAGATGGTCTATATTAATCATTTGCAAATTGCAAAAGAAGCACGCCCTGAACGTTCAACATTTAAAAAGAGTTTTATGCTGTGTTGGATCAGGAGCCGCCAATTTGCTAACCACAGTCCTGATGAAATATAGCCCTGCTGCTAAAGAGAGTCATTTATTATCAGGAACACATTTCTTTTCTACCATAAAGCTGCACAGATTAACTGTGCTTTTAATAAGAGAAGGATTGTTATAGAAAAATGTTAAGGAAGGTGGGTGGCTTTTAGCTTGGATTCTTGGAAACCCATAACCAGGATTTACTGCCCTCCCATTTAATAAGGTATCAAGCCCCTTCCTAAGGAGTCTATCGTTGCCCCAGTAACCACTGATACCACCTTCTGGATGTGGTTGATCTGAGAAAGCAACCATCCACTCCCTGGGCTTTCTTACTTAATTTATTTCTCCCATTCCTCCTGGTTCTGTAGGCCCCTCCCTTCTTAGCTCATAGGACCAGACCCTCCCTTGTCCTTACTTCCAGCTGATCCTCTAATAGTTGTGTCTTCTGAGGTCAGGCCAGTTTAGCTCTGGGCTTCAAAAGGCACGGAATGCAACTTGTCAAGCGAAAAGTAAACGTCGCAGCCAAGTGCACAGCACATTTTGCTAAGTGGAAACACTGTGTTAGAGGTAGAACATTACTTAGCAGTGGGTGGGTAGTGCATTGTTAAGCGGTTCATTTCTTTGCTGCCTGCCAACCAGTCCGGGGACACTGCAGCAGTCCTCTTGATGTAGGCTGCAGAGAGGAAAATGCAGCAATTGTGACTATTAAGAGCAGGCAGTGGCTACATAATGTGCTCCCAAGGGGAGCTCCTGTCTGTGATTTTCCTACATAAACAATATAATACAACCCCCTGGGCTTGGCTTTCACACAAACATGATGCATAAATGCTTCCTGCATATGGATACAGCATAATGTACTTCATTTTCAAAGCTATTGCTGCTACTGCTTCTTCAAGGTGTTTTTATCCATTAACACAAGGGGTAACCAGAAGACTAATGAATAAAAATCCTCTTCTTCCATCTGTATTTGCAGCAGGAATGGCTGGGACTGCCAAGGACCCCACTAGATAAGATCCCAGACCCACCAGAGCTTGTCTTCTAAATAGTCGTGCTAGGGAAAAGAAGTCACAAATGGGGGGGGGGGGGGAGTTGGGAGAAGATAAGGGAGGGCCAGTGATCTGCCTTCTGCTCTCTTCTGTGAGTGGGAGGAGCCAGTACAATCTGCAGTGTGCATTTTGTCACCACTATAGCTCAAGTGCATTGGGGCCTTCTGCTACTCATGCGTCCACCTGGTCATTTCACACACTCCTGATGTCTTTGCTTAAGAACAGCCCCCAAGTCTTTGATTAGGACAGGCCTGGCAGTTCTGGGACCTTCCAGATGGTGGGCTGCTCCTGCTAAAATTGGACTCTGGTCTGGGAGTCCTGGTGGTTTTTCTTCTGCCCACTCAGCTTGCAATTGTTCCCGTCCTTACTACTCTAGTCTTCTACTCCAGGCCATCGTGGGTACGAGTCCAGCCCAGTGAAGCAAATGTTAGACAAAACTGGTGTGTGTGTGTTCAGAAGATCTTTCAGCATATCTCTTTCAAACAAATCCATTTTCACCTTCTCTCTCCTAAGTTACCCTTTGACTTTTTAGTTGTAAGTCAGAAGTCTGTATCACCCAAAAGAGGAGAGAAAATCTCTCTGATTCAGTTTCATATAAAGTCCTCCCCTTCTGTTCTATATTCTATATGGAATTTTATATACATTTTATATACATTTTATATAGGGCTTGCTCAATTTAGGATTTAAGAAAGAAAGAAAATCCCTTCCCATATCAACATACTTCTTTAGGAGCACCCAAAATGCCAGTTGCCAAGTGACTGCTGTTTTCCTACCCTTTACCACATAACTTGCTCTCTAATTCCATTGGTTTAACAGCCCTTTCTCCAATATCCATAGGCCTAAATACTCACTACATGGCCTTTCAGTTTCAGGGATAAGAGGTAAAGGAGAAGCTTAAAACAGGGGCCTTCTTTTCTCTGCTAAAGATCTATGATGCAAGGGATAAATAGCCTGAAATATTTGCCCTGGAGTCCAAAGTTGCCTAGGTTCTAATGCCCCAAACCAGCCAAGCAGAGACAGACTGTGACATACAATTTTTTTTCTTTCATAATCCCTTTCTTCCTCTTTGGCAATCTTCTTCTCCCTTGATTTCTAGTGCCCCCACCCCTGCCCTGGGCATGTGCTCTAATCCAAAGGAATGGTTTCATAGAAGAATTTTGGTCTCTTAAAAGACCCAGCTCAGAAATATATTTGACCTATTACCCTTAAATCACACTATATTAGTATCCCTAGAGCCAAGAACACATAATTAGGGACATTTCTCCTGTGCAGAATAAAAAATAGACATGCAGAGAGACGAAAAAGAAGTAAAGAGGGATGGCTAGAGTGCAGTGAATAGAGTACCGGCCCTGGAGTCAGGAGGACCTGAGTTCAAATCTGGCTTCAGGCACTTAACACAAAAACTAGCTGTGTGACCTTGGGCAAGTTACTTAATCCCAACTTCCCTCAAAAAAGCAAAAAAAAAAAAAGGAAATAAAGAGCAACATGACTTTTTCCTTTTGCAATAAGTAATCTCCTACCTCTCAGGAGGAGTATCTAGTTTCCAGCTTGAACATCCTGCAATTTGGCAGAGAAGAAGATAGAAGAGAAATACTTCCATACCAAAAGAATAAAATTAAGTATAGAAGGAAAGAAAAGAAACAATTAACTTTGCCCCAAAAGGGGGAATGTCATTAAGGCTAACAGATATAGGAAATCAATCAATCAATCAATCAATCAATCAGCAAGCACTATTAAGCACCTACTATATTTCAATCTTTCCAATATCATTGGAAGAACAAATACTGAATCTGAAGCTTAAATACTTTGGCAACATAGTGAGAAGATAGAACTCATTGGAATAGATTATGATGCCAGAACAGATTGAAGGTAAAAGAAGAGGGTGGCAGAGGATGAAATGGATAGATAGTGTCATGGAAGCAATGAACATGAGCTTGGACAGACTTCAGGAGATAGGGAAGGACAGAAGGGCTTATCATGCTATGGTTCATGGGGTCATGATGAGTTGGACACAACTGAACAACAACATGTCAGTTACTGTGCTAAGTGCTGGGTATACTAAGAAAGCAAAAGATTGTTTCTGCTAGGAAACTGGGGAAATAAATTTACAGCAAGTTTCTCTGATAAAGGCCTTGTTTCTCAAATACATAGGGAATTGAGCCAAATGTATAAAACTAAGAACCATTTCCCAATTGATAAATGGTCAAAGGATGTAAACAGGCAGTTTTCAGAAGAAGAAATCAAAGTTATCAATAGTCATATGAAAAAGTTGTCTAAATCACTAGTAACTAGAGAAATGCAAATGTAAACAATCTCACACCTATCAGATTGGCTAACGTGGCAGAAAAGGAAAGTGACCAATGCTGGAGAGGAAGTAGAAAAATAGATACATTAAAGCACTGCTGGTGGAGTTGTGAACTGGGGTTCAACAATTCTGGAAAACAATTTGGAACTATTCCCCCAAAGCTATAAAATTGTGCATACCCTTTGACCCAGCAACATCACTATTAGGTCTGTATTCCAAAGAGATCAAAGAAAAAGAGAAAGGAACTATGTACAAAAACAGTTATAACCACTCTGTTTGTGGTGGCAAGGGAACTGGAAATTGAGGGGATGCCTATCAGTTGGGGAATCGCTGAACAAATCATGGTGTACGAAAATGATAGAATACTATCATGCTACAAGGGGGATGGTTTCAGAAAAATCTGGGAAGATTGCTATGAACAAAGTAAAATGAACAGAACCAGGAGAACATTGTATGCAACAACTGGAGTATTTCAACAATGATTAACTGTGAGAGACTTAACTACTCTGGTCAATACAATGATTCAAGACAATTCCAAAAGGACTCATGATGACAAATGCTATCTGCTGAGAAAGAGAGAGAGAGAGAGAGACAGAGAGAGAGAGACAGAGAGACAGAGAGAGAGAGAGACAGAGAGAGAGAGAGAGAGAGAGAGAGAGAGACAGAGAGACAGAGAGA
>NW_027187419.1:83449924-83477211 GCF_028583685.1 Petaurus breviceps papuanus | reverse complement strand
AGAGAGAGAGACAGAGAGAGAGAGACAGAGAGAGAGACAGACAGAGAGAGAGAGACAGAGACAGAGAGAGATGAACTTTGAGTGCAAAATGAAACATATTGTTTTATTCTCTATTTTTCTTGCTTTTTTGCAACATGGTTAATATAGATATATGTTTTCTATGACTTCATATGTATAGTGGGCATCATATTGCTTGTCTTCTCAATGGGTGGGGGAAGCGGCTGGCTGGATGGAAAGAACCAGGAACTTTAATATTTTACATGAAAGCTTAAAAAAAAAAGATTGTTTCTGCTTCCAAGGAGTTCAAAGTATAATAGAAGAGATAACATGAAAAAAATAGCTTTGAACATACAAGATATATAAAGGATAAATTGGGGATAATCAAAAGGGAAGGCATAGAACTAAGGGGGAATGGGAAAAGCAGATAGGAAGCTAGAAGAGAATTTTAGCTGAGACTTGAAGGCAGCCAGGGAAGCCAAGACACAGAGATGAGGAAACAGAACATTTCAAGCATGGCAGATAGTCAAATAGTCCTAATGCAGCCCTTTCCCAACCCCCATCCAGTCTCCATCGTTCATCTGGTTGATTTTTGTCTCCTGGACATAGCTAGGTGGATAAAGTCCCCAAGGAAACAAGTAGAATATTCTTACTAGTTTTTGTCCAATAATTAGTTCCTTTCTCCTAGAAGAAGGTGCAGCCTGGGGTGGAATGAACCTGAATTAAATCCAGAGGGTTCCTTGTATTCTTAGGTGGAGATGCAAAATCTGTGACCTTCAAACTGTTATAGCCTTTGAGTGGCAGCTGATGTACCAGAGATCATACAGAGAGAAACTCAGCAGGATGGACGATTCCTGGTGGCTTTTTCTTGTCGTGAATACTTGGAATAGAAATTATTTATAGGAGCTTATTTAAAAATGTTGTAAGATATGCTTAGATATGTTTGGATCAAAGATAGAGCTTGCATGGTTATCAGATTTGTGGATGACATAGAAATGAGAAAGATGTGGGATGATGGAGAAGTTTCAAAAAGATTTCAACAGGTTAGAATGTCCAGCTAAATCTAAAATGGAATTTAATAGGGATCTATATAAAGTCTTACTCCTATGTGACAGAGCAACAATCATTTATTAAATGCCTATATTTTCCAGGCATTATCATAAGGGCTAAGGATACAGATTTTTAAACAAAGACAGTCCCTGCCCTCAGGGAGTTTACGATCTAAAGGAGAAAGACAATACACAAAAGGAAATAGAAAAGATGGGGTGGAGAGAAATGCTAGAGGGTACCCCATGCAGGGGCATGATGAAGATGATGATAGAATCAAGACTTAGCAGAGCAGCTAGTGGCAAATGAAGAGATGGCTGAGATTTTGAACCTTCTATAAAGGGAGGCTTTGGGAGGGATGTTTTGCTCCAGCCTCCAGCACTACAATCAGAGAGGCAGAAGTCACTGAAGGTACTGATGAAGTGTGAGAAGCAATTTCCATGATGATCAGTTTCCTGGTGATGAGTTTATCCTAACCTGGGCATGATGAAGATGATGACGCTGAAGATGATGACAAGCAGAGGACTTGGTTGTATTTGTGTTTTAAAAAAACTTCATAAGGTACTGAAGGCTTATCTAAACAGTTGTTTGTATGAAAAAGTACTGTGGGTTTCAGAGGCTTGTAAGAACACTTGTATATTACAGCCAAAAGAACAAATAACAATATTAGACTGTAAAGAGAGAGAAAACATTCCATTCTGGATGCCAAATGATGCAAAAGAAATTGAGAAAATGACAAATTTTGGAGGGGTTATGGGAAGAAAGTTTCATTAGTAGACTGTTGGTAGACTTGTGGATTGGTCCAGTCATTCTGGAAACCAATTAAAAACTATGCCACCAAAGTTACTAATGTATATACCCTTTGACCTAACTATGTCACTACTACTTCTATACCCCTAAAGAAATCAAGGAAAGAGAGAAAGGGCCTTTATGTAAAATATATAAATATATTTATATTTGCATCAGTTTTTTTTTTCATGGTAGCCAAAAATTAGAAACCAAGGGAGTATCCTATTTGAGAATGACTAAACAAATTATAGTATATGAATGTAATAGAACTATTATCAATACAATGATAAGTGACAAATCAAAAAGAATGAAGGCAAAACATGTCACTGCTTGCCAAAGAGGCGATAAACTTAAAATGCAGGAGCTTTAGATGTGGCCATTGTAGAAATATGGTTCGCCAGACCATTAGTGTGTATTTTCAGAACTTTTCTTGGGGTGGGGAGGCATTTTTGAAAATTTGTTCTATTATGTGGGAGGGTGATAATGAGAGGGACTGATTTATTATTTTAAAAATAAGGTAATAGGGGCGACTAGGTGGCGCAGTGAATAGAGCACCAGCCCTGAAGTCAGGAGGACCTGAGTTCAAATCTGGCCTCAGACATAACACAAAATTAGCCGTGTGACCTTGGGCAAGTCACTTAACCTCAATTGCCCTACCTTTACCCTCCAAAAAAAAGCATAAAACAAAATAAGGTAATTGGTAAGCTGGGGAACATTCAAATTAGGGTAACCAAAATGGTGGAGTCTTCAGTTCATATTTTTTGATTATTGGTTTTATTATTAGAAAATACTGGGAAGATTTTAGTTGGGAGGAAAGAAGACATGATACCCATCTTCACCTATTTAAAGGTTTGCAATATCAAAAAGAAATTAGATTTTTTTTTATATTTGACCTCAAGGACAGAATTGGAAAACAATAATTAGAAGTTGCAAGGGCAAATTTAGTCTCAATCCATGGGAAAAAAAAAAAAAAAACAACTTAAAAAATTAGTGTCTCCAAAAGCGGGCTACCTAGTCAAGGTTCCACATGTGGTACAATAGATCCCTCAGAGGCCAAGAGTTCAAGTAAGCAGCCAATCCCTTTAATGAAAATACCCAACAAACCTCAAATAAAAGACCATCCACAAGGTAGGAAAGAAAGAACCCAAGAAAGTAAAAGCCACGAGCAAAGAAATTTAAAAAACAATCAGCAAGGAGGTCTAGGAAATCTAGGTCTCCATAGCTCCCAGCCAAACTTCTTCTAAAACTATTTTTATATTCTCCTTGCTGGAGGGCCTCTAGCTAGGTCCCAAATAAATCCACTTATAGGCAAAGTTAATATGAACTACCCAAGTCTTCTCCACAGTGTCTTGTCTCATAGCAGCCCCAGTTGGTGTTGTGGGAGAGTGAGGATTAGCTCAAGAGTCCCCAGTTCCACTAGTGCCCTGGCCTATAAGTGGAATGGGCTGCCTTAGAAGTGACCTAGCAATTTGGATTCCCTCAAATTATAGGTTTTCAAGCAAAGACTGCATGACCACCTACCTAGTTAGCTGTCAATCTATGACCCTACATTGTAGAAAGGCTTCTTGTTCAGGTGTGTACCAAACTAGAAGAAATCTGATATCTTATCTGCTTTTAAACTGCATATATTTTATATAATATATCAATACATCACATGTCTTAGGGTGTATGCAGCATTCAGTGCCTTGCAATCTTGAAGGACAAATGATTATATGAATAGCAGAGGACAGGTCTAATTTTCAGTAAGAATAATCATGAGGAAGAAGAATGAGACTACCCAAAAAAGCTGAAAGACAGACAATCAATTCTAGAGACAGGAACAGCTGTCTAGCTGCATCTCCACTGAATTAAGAAAATACTGCTGGCTATTCAGCCTTACTGAAAGAGCTTTAGTGGGCATGGTTTCCAATTTCCTGGTGTATATCATGATGAGAACAGTGAGAGAAAAGTGAGAGGACTTGAAGAAGTATAATCAAAGTCCCTCTTCCTCTAAAGCAGTAGTCTTCAGTTGGGATCTGGAGCCACTGAGTGATCCCTGTGGGGGCTGTGGCTTCACCTTAAGGAGTGTTTGATCAACCAATTAGAGGTTAGGAAGATGGGCTGCATATCACCCTCAATCTCCATGCTCACCATGGCCAATACATTCCCCCTTTAATATTCCTCCACTTTGCCCCTTTTCATCAGTGTTTTCCCATATGGCTACTCTGTTGACCAAGTAGAGAAGTCCTGACCCAGGCATCCACACAGTCTCAAAGGCAAAATTCTCTGGCCTCTCCTCTCTTACCTAGAATTCCCACCACATTTTTTCCCTCCTAACCCCATTTTCACAGCTACCCTAGGTGTCCCTTAGAACATAGGCCTGAATTACACCAGGTCACAGGCACATATTTTCATTTTTGTTGGGCAAAGACTAGTAGCAGATGAGCAGGCATAAATGGGTTGGAATTATATTCCCTTTCCCCGTAACCCACTGTTATTTTCAAACTTTCCTAATTCCATCAAGTGTATCACCATCTGCCCAGTCAGCTGAAACTTCTTTCTTCAAAATTACCAGTGATCTCTTAATTGACTAATCTGATGGCCTTTTCTCAGTCTTCCCCCATTCTTCTTCAATTCCCAGCATCTGAAAAACTGCTTTGTTTGAAGAACAACTCTTCAAACAGACAACATTGAACACTGTAGGCTACCCTCTCTTCCTGGATATTTACTTTCTCCTCTCCAGATTGTCCTGAAACTGCCCTCTCTTGCCTCTGACCTATGTGACTACTCCTTCTTAGTCTATGCTGTGTAACTGTCCAGATAACACTCTCTTTGGGCATACTCCAAGGCTGTTCTAAACTCACTTCTCTCTCTACTTGGATGACTTCGTCAGTCCCTGTCTGTTTAATTAGTATCTCTATGCAGATGACTCCAATATTCATGTAACCATTCCTATTTTCTCTCCTTTACTCCATTCCCTAGTCACTAACTGTCTATTGGACATGTCAGATTCAATGTCCCATTGGCACCTCAAACTCAACATGTCCAAAACATAACCCATTACTTTTCCCCCAAAAGCTTTTTAGAACTTTCATGTTTTTGTCAAAATCAACCAGCTTTGCAACCCTACCTGTATTCTTGTCTCTCACTCTCCTTCACTATATCTATCTATCTCCAAATAGTTGCCAAATCTTGTCATTTTTATATTTACAACATATTTTACATTCTTCCTCTTCTCTCTACTCTCATAGTCACCACATCATTTTAAGCCCTTATTATTTCTCTCTTGGACAATTGCAATAGCCTTCTAGTGACTTCCTTGCCTCAAGTATCTCCTTTCCTCAGTCCACACAGTTCCCAGAATTGTTTCCCTAAAGTACAGGTCTTCACACCACTTCTCTAATCAATAAATTCCACTGACTCCCTATGGATTCTAGGATCCAATACTTTTTCATTTTTATCTTATCTTTTTATATTTCTATTTCTGTATAAGTTTTGTGATGTAATAACTAGCATATTAACATATGTGTATATATAATTTGTTTTACAAGTAAATATAATAGAGGTACATACTGAACAATATTTTACTCATTGAGGTGTATAATCTCCAAAATTTGGAGATTCCTGTTCCAAAATAGGGTTTCCTAACTTGGGATCCCCAGAACCCCAAAGAGATTTGTAGATGGATTTCAAGAGATTTATGGATTTGGAAAATTTGCATCTTTGTCTTTATTAGCCCCTAAATGGAAGTTAGCATTTCTTTTAATTATTCTGAGAAGGGGTCCAAGCCAAAGGAATCCATGACACAAAGAAATGGGTTAGAACCCTTGCTTTAAACTGAGGATTGTTCTTTTGGTTTTGTCTGGCCTCTTCTTCCAATTTCCTTTATTGCTGCTTGACTTACTAGTTTAAAAGTTGCAAGACCCACCTCTCCTTACTCATTCCATGATTATTTACCCTCTTTCACTTTATGACCTAGGCTATAAGCACAGAAAGATGCAAATAATACAGATACCTTCCCCCAATTCCAGGTGACTTATGTTCTACTAAACTCATGACAGTAGACAGCTGTGCCATAGGAAGGAAGAGTGCCAAAGGAAGTTCAGTCATTGAAGGAGATAAGTCTTCTTGCTATTGCTGGCTCCAGGTTATGATATGACATGAAAAACACGGAGAAAGAGGAGTAATGGTTTACAATACCTCACTAGTCAGTCCCCTGTGAGATGTTTAAGAGAGTCAGATTTAATTAATTGAAAATTTCTCCCAAAATAGACCATTGCTTTCATCCCTAAATTCATTTGTTCACTAGAAGCTCCTGGATTTCCTGAAGGTCTTATTAAGAATCAGAGGTATTCTAATAATAATTTTCAGGGCCTACTGTTTCTGCTCATTGGCACTTACAGGATACCCGGTACACTTGGTTCCAGAAAAAACAGACAATTAAACACACTTCCTTCTTCTTGGTAGCAAGGTGGAGGCTCCCAGTTACGAAGAGCTAATTATGCTGTCAAATGTGGTTGCTGTGCAGACTGCTTTTGCTGAGCTGTTGGTTGTTGTCGTTACAAGGGGCTGATTTCAGCAGGGGCGGTAGTGGAGGGTATAACTGTGGTGGGAAAAATAAAAGGCATCAAAAAATCTGAAATAAAATAAAATACTTGGCATTATGTTAAGGCTTCATTCAGGCCCTGCGGGCAAATACAGCTGAAGGTGGAAGTAATCAAGGATATACACTGAGAAGCTATCACACTGTGCTAAAAGTACAGTGGGAAAGGTTAGAAATAACTAGAACCACAGGCATAAGCTGACTCAGCTTTTCTTCAATCTATGCCTTCTAACTGCTGCCTGAAGTATTGAGGAATTTGCTCCTACTTTTCCTTTCCTCCATCCTCAGCATTTTTAATTTGGCAGATGGTTCCTAGCCTGACCCAATACCCTTACTCTGAATACCATTCAATACTCAGTACCTTCTATATGCAAGCTACTAAGGCATCAGAGGCCCCTAGAGATCCTTTCCTGAGGGAGGCTTTATTCTATTGGAAATAAGGGAAAGGCGAGGAAAGGGCATGTGGATACAATGCTTTCACAGATAAATAAAATGTCAGGGAAGGAATAAAAGGTTTAAGGTAGAAATATGATAGAGTTCTCTAGGAAAATTTGAGAAATTAAAAATGAAAACATGCAATATTGTATAGCCTATAACCCTCAAAGATGAGCCCCATGAAAGCTGCCGCAGATTCACACTTTCTGCCATCTATTCAAAAGCATTATTTATGAAAGCTACATGTACTTCTTTTATCCAACTCACCAAATAACCCAACAGTTCCAAGCAAAAGGCATTTAAGTGTAAAATCGAAGACCTTCACATATGATATTATAGGAGACGTCTATGTGTAAGAAATACACAGGAATGTGATTAATACCTACTTGCATCATTTGGGGGCTGTTTCCCCTTAAAGTGTGACACAATGGTAGCTTAATGAGTAGGGTGCCAAGGAGAAGCAGGGTTGGATGCCTAAGCTCTTACTACAGGCCTCACTTCCCCTCATCTGCAAGGAATTTAAGGCAAATTGTTCTTACCATCTCTGTCTTCAAAAATTTACTAGATGTGTGACCCTGGGCAAGTAACTTAACTTTTCTTTTACCTCAGTTTCCTCAACTGTAAAAATGGAGATAATAAAAGCACCTACCTCACAGGATTGTGGTAATGATCAAATGAGATGATATTTGTAAAATGCTTAACATAGTATGGACACATAGTAGGCATTATATAAATGCTTATTCCGTTTCCTTTCTTCTTACATCAAAAGTGAGTTGGGTCCCCATGAGTTGGACAGACCTGACTTTAATTCCTAACTTTGACTTTTGCCTCTAGGGCTTCTTCCTACTAGGCTTAGTAGTACATATCTATCTATGTTGTTATTCTCTCTGTTTACAGGCTCCTCTGTTTATAGAGTATGTGTGCTTTCTTAGGGGTACTATTTCAAAGTGCTGCTTTCCCAAACAGTGCTTCCATAGAGATAAGGAACTCAATCAGGCCGTCTTTATAGTTTGCTACTTGGTGATCGCTCTAGAACTTGTATTTCTGGGTCTGTGTTTTTGGAGGCTTCTGGGAGAGAGAATTCAGAAGCCAGAAGAAGAAGCAGTCTAGTGGGGTTTCATTTTCAATCCTTTCACATGGAATCATCATCTCCTTTTTCTCCCCTCACACTTCAGCTTCTATGAAACAGGGGTATGTCTTCCATACCTCTACACATATCCAAACTTGTGTCCAAATTTATGCACTTAAGACATTAGTCGTACCAAACAAGGATTTTGCAGCCAAATGAATTTTTTTTATGTTAATGGTAAACAAAAGGATAACAAACAAAGAGCCCTGAGCAATGGGGGAAGGGGCTCATTTGGACAGGAAGAAATCAGGCCAGCTATTAAGTCAGAATCAGGTTCTTCTCTTGAGTTCAGCCTTCTCCCAAAAGGAAAAAGAAATAATCTACCAGCTTAACAGAAAAAAGAGCTTTGAGAAAATCACTCTTTAATAGGCCAAAGAGAGATAACTCAAATTTCCTCTGACCACTCCATAATTCCACTATGTACACTTCACCAGCTCTCAGCTGGAGAAGGAAGGGAAAGTCGACTTTTGGTTTCTAATTTTCCATGTTTACAACAGGCAGATCTTGGTGGAAAGGGCAAGAGAGGCAGGATAATGCTAAATCCCACTATGCTTCTGCTTGTTCTGGCTTCTAGATTCTCTCTCCCAGAAGCTCCAAAAACACAGTCCCAGAAATACAAGTTTTAGACCAGGGGTGTAGAACCTGTGGCCTTCTAGTCCTCAAATGTGACCCTTTGACTGAATCCAAAATCCTATTTCTTTTGTGAAGCTTGGATTCAGTCAGAGGGCCACACTTGAGGCCCCAGAGGGCCACATGTGACCTAGAAGCTGCAGGTTTCCCACCCCTGTTCTAGGCAGATTTCCAAGTGGCAAACTACAGAAGATTATCTGATTGAGCCCCTTGTCTGCATGGTAGCACTGTTTGGGAAAGGATCCCACAAAGTCAAACTATATAAGTTTATAACATAGCAAAATAAATATTGTGGAAGATCATCCATACGTATAGGGATATATTCTCCCACAAATTCCCACTTTACCAGTAGGAAAGGAAATATCCATGTTGGGAAATGGGGATGGTGAAGGGCATTTGCATAGTGAACATTCATGAGAGAGAACATTCTCATAGGAAAGATGCATAGCCATGTTGACATGCTCCTGGGTCTGCATCTCATCTAGAATTCTCCTGTATCTCTGATGCTGCTACTTGTTGTACTCTTTGCAACCTGCTCCCCCCCCCCCCACACACACACACAGACACACACACACTGGCCCCTAGGAAAAGCAGATGACCTCAAATCTCATCACCAGAAAGAATGGTACATGTTTTGGTACTCTATACCTCAATTCACCTCCAGTTGCCTTTCCCTCTGATTGGAGGGCTAGATGGCAAAGTATTAAATTCCTCCCATAGCCTTCCTTTATAGAAGACTTTCAACCTTCCTGATGACCCCATTTTCCATCAGCATTTCTGTTTGGCTTTGACACCATGGAATAACATCAGGTACCCTCTGGTGGCCTTCCCCCTCCCTGCTTTTCAGCTTTCTTTGCTTGGTGCAATGCCTGGCACAGAATAGGTGTTTATTGAATTGAATTGGATTTTCCACTGTACTGATAGCTGCTGGTGTCTTCTAATGAGCTGTTTCCTCTGCTATATGGTCTTTTCCAGGTCTCATGCGATGCTACTGTCTGAACAGGTAGTGATTGACATTCATTCCACCATGCTGCTCTCAACTGCATCCACTGATTCCCTGATGAACTGAAGCTACTTACTATGTATTCTTTTCCCTCTGAAAGAGAGTTCTCAACATTTCGAGGACATAGCCTATTTTAGTTCTTTTGTGAATCAGGTTTACAGTCATACCCAGCAAGCCAGAAAAATCCCTAGACTTTGGTTGTCTCTTTTTTGAATTTTATTGCTTCTGATTTAGCTGTAACTGTTTTACCTTAGTCTATTATTCATTATTCACCAATTCTTCACTCTTTTAGATTTCTTTGGATTTCATCACGGCCTCAGTAACCTCATCATTGAGAAATCTCATCATGCTGAAAGATCTAGTCAACCTTAGTATCCACACCCCATTAGTACCCTCTGCCCTCTGATTTGAGGGCAGAGCCTGGAACTCATGAACTCCAAAATTTCCATTTAAAGAGGGGACCCAGGAAAACAAGGTCTTCATTTCTCAAAATCTCTGTACTATTAGATTTTTTTAACTTCTCCATCATATCCCTTTTCTTTTTTTTTTTTTTTGGAGGGCAATTGGGGTTAAGTAACTTGCCCAAGGTTATATGGCTAGTTTGTGTGTGTGTGTGTGTGTGTGTGTGTGTGTGTGTGTGTTAAGCGTCTGAGGCCAGAACCAAATTTGGGTCCTCCTGGCTCCGGGGCTGGCACTTTTACTCACTGTGCCACCTAGCCGCCCCAAAAATGAGGAATTCTTATTTTTTTTTAATTTATTTTTTTGTGAGCAATTGGGGTTAAGTAACTTGCTCAAGGTTACACGGCCAGTTATTTCTGGGTGTGGAGCTAAGTGTCGGAACCTGGATTCGATCCCCAGGTTATCCTGACACTGGGGCTGGTGCTCTTACTCGCTGAGCCACCTGGCCACCCCTCATCATATCCCTTTTCAACATCATTTTACGTATTGTCTTCCCCTACTAGATTACATTAAATTATAAGCTCCTTGAGGGCAAGGACTATATTTTGTGTGTGTGTATATATATATATATATATATCTTCTGCATTTAGTACAGTGCCTGGCACATACTAATAACGATAGCTAACATTTATATAGCCCTTGCTATGGACCAGGCATTGAGCTAAGTACCTTACAATTATTGTTTCATTTGATCCTCATAACAACCCTGTAAGATAGGTGCTATTGTTTTCTCCATTTTACAGTTGAGGAAACTGAGACAAAACAGAGGTTAAGTGACCTGACCAGGGTCACATAGGTAGTAAGCGTCTGAGGCACATTTGAACTGATGTCTTCCTGACTCCAGGCCTAGAGCTCTATTCACTGAACCACTTAGTTGCCTGAGGTGCAAAGTAAATGATTGCCTCAATATTCAGGTTGGGGTAAGCACATTCCTTTCCATTCCTACCATAATCTTCTTCGTTAGTCTGTGTTCATTCAAATCATTCCAGAAACTTCCAAATAAGCCTGAAAGTGTAGATGGAGTGGATACTATCTCTCTTGCCTCTTTTTAGTTGAAGGAATAATGAGAAAATAGCTATGCCAGGTCACTATTGGTAGAGCTGTCAATTGATTTGTTTTAAACAATAATCTGGAATTATATAAGGGAAATTACAAAACTGTTCATACTTGTTGATCCTGTGATTCCACTATTATACCTCCAATAAAGTTAATAATAACTAAGAATAATAATATAGTTAATTATATTATTAATTTAATATTATTAATATTAAAAATAACTAATAATTATATTATTTATTATTAATATTTAATATTAAAATATTAAAAATAATAATAACTAAGAATAGACTCATTTATAAAAAATATTCATGGCAGCCCTATTTGAAAAGAAAAAAAAAGCAAACCATGTGCCCAATAACTGGGAAATGATTGAACAAAGAGTATTACATAAGTGTAATAGAAAATTTCTGATTCATAAGGAAAGATAAGAGGTGAAGAATTAAAACAAACATGAGAAGACTTGTATGAAGTGATGCAGAGTGGAGGAAACAGTCAGCAGAGAGCCATATTCAATAACCACAATGATATAAATGAAGATGATTATTGAACAGCAAACAGGCAAAACCATAGGTCAGATGCAGTGGACAATATTGGCACAGTCTTATTAAAGCTAAAGACACATGGCCTTCCTTATTTTTAACAAATGATAAACTACAAAAGTGTTATAAGTTGATCATCACAATCACTTTTTGATGTTTTCCTTAATTGTTTTGGAGAAATGAGCTTTATGGGTGACTTGTCTGTGAATCTGGGTCTATCTGCTCTCTCAAAACAAAAATGTATCACTGAAAAATAAAACTTGAGAGAAATTTGAAAATGAGGGGGTTCCATAGAGAAGTTGGCACCTGAGCTGGGCCCTGAAAGAAGAAAAGGTTTCCAAGGGGGAGAAATTATGAGTGCAATGCAGACATGGGGGTACTTTGTGCAGATGTATCTGGCCCCTACTGGCTCTGCTTATGTGTGTGGTTTGTCTTTCATTCTTGAAGAGGACCATGGCATCAGGAGAGATTATGACATGACTTGCAATTGACTTTGATTTAAGTGAGGGAGGGCTGAGCAAAGTCACCAGCCTCACTTTCTCCTCCAGAGCCATTTGGGTCCAGTGACCTGATATTGATCAGGATAACTAGAGATGAGTTCTGGTGAAAGGAAAATGCCTGGCATAACGTCAGAGTTAGGGTAAGTCACGGAGATCTCCAACAAGACTTTTCTAGGTAGCAACAAAACCTGTTCACACAGATATCTGGCAGAGGAAGCAGGTTTATTCAGCATATTTTCACAACCAGACAGCTCAGGCAGTAGAAAGAACACTACCAAGATTTGTTATACTCAGGTAGAAAGTGGTGTCAAAGAGTTGGTCATACAAGAGAATGTACATAGGGGCTAAAAAACAAAGCCCAAGGGATCTCCTCTTTCCCTGATCCTTGGCCAGTGGGGTTAGTAATGACTGGGGCCTGAAACAGAATCATTCCCAATAAGGCAGAAGTGGATGGGACACTGTTGGTTGACAATTAGGTGAGGTTTGGGTCCTGATATACTAATTAGGAAACCCTAAGGTAGAAGGAAAGGATCTTGATAGTGAAAGGGCTAGGCCACTGAACAAATTGTGGTATATGCATGTTATGGAATACTATTGTGCTACAAGAAACGAGGAGCAGATGGTCTTCATATTTACCTGGAGAGGCTTATAGAAGAGTAGAACCAGGAGAAATTTGTACACAATTACAGACACAACGTATGTGTGATGACCAACTTTGATAGACTGGACTCTTCTCAGCAATGCAGTGATATAAGTCAATCCCAAGAGACTCATGATGGAGAGAAATATGTGCATCCAGAGAAAGAACTAGAAAGAACTGAGTTTATATCCAGGTGGAAGCAAAATACCTGATCTTCTTCCTTCTCTTGTTTGGTTTTATGCCTTCTTTGCCATTTTTCATTCCAGCTAATACAATCTGTCTTTATAACCTGACTAATGTATAATGTGAAAGTATTTACAGATCCTACTATACTTGACTATCTGTCACCATGGGGGGAAGGGGAGGAAGGGGGACAAAATGTGAAACTCAAGGAATTGTGGAATTGAATCATATAAACTAAAAGGAAACAAACAAATTAATTAAAAAAGAAAAAAAAAGAAATCCGGGGAGGGGGGGAGGAAGAAAGGGCTAGGCCATTACTGCTGCCATCCAGGTTGCTTCAGAATAGGTGAGCCAAAGGTTGTTCTAAAATGCATGAAGGTGGGAGATGAAATGTGGTATTCTCAGAGACTACTAGGTGGTTCAGTGGACAGAGTGCTTGACCTGGAGTCAGGAAGACTTCTCTTCCTGAATTCTGATCTGACCTCAGACACTTACTAGCTGTGTGACCCTGGGCAAGTCACTTAATCCTGTTTGCCTCAGTTTCCTCATCTATAAAATGAGCTGGAGAAGGAAATGGCAAACCCCTCCAATATCTTTGCCAAGAAAAACCCAGACAGAATCACAAAGACATGACATGACTGAGCAACAATAGCAACAATTCTGGCAATGGCTCTTAATCCAGTTTAAATAGAATTTAAATTACATGAAAAGTAGCAACATGAAATAAAAATGGAAGGTAAGTTGGAAAAGACTGTAGAAAACGTCAAATCTCAACCTAAGGAATTTACCTTTGTTTCAAAAAGTAAAATGGAGTCATTGAAGGCTCTGGGCAAGAGTGGTCTGTGCCTTAAGAATTCTATGGGGCTGGGGGAAGGGGAGGAGAGGGAAAGAGCAGTGAAATAAAGAAACACAAACAAACAAAAAACAACCTTATAATCCATCAGTACTAGTCAAGGCAGTGACCTATCTTGACTTTACCAGAAAACTAGTAGAAAAACATATCTCTCTCCTCTCTGAGAACTGGTAGACAATAAATAGGGGAATAAAGCATAAATTGTAAGGCATGACCAATGTGTTCATATGATTTGCTTAATTATACTCCTTTGTTACAAGGAATGATCCTATTGGTGAGGGGAGAGGGTGATTGAAAAGTGACAGCCATGAGAAGAAATCAATAAAATGCATATTTTTAAAATACATATAAGGTATTATTACATTAAAACACCTAAGTGTTGTAGTGTCAGGAGTGTTTAGAAGTCTCCACTGATCAAAACAATACCTCATCCATCTGCTGGTTGGTGACTGAAATTGCATTTTAAAACTTTATTCCTTTAGCATCAATCAAATCAATCATTATTTGACTGCCTACTACGTGCAAGGCATTGCCCTGAAGACTTTGGTTGCTGTTGTAATACAATTATCTTTTGGAAGGGGTAACATGTTAAACATTATAAATAATTTAAAATAATAATAGTTTACTTTTAAATAGCACTCTCCAGTTTGCAGAGCATGTGGTAATATGGCTAGTGAAAGTATTATCATCCATGTTTTATAGTTAAAGAAAATTAAAGTCAAATAATTGACATCATTCTGCCATGCTAGGTGAAGGACTCAGTCTCAGATCCTTTAAAAGAAAAAAAATTATTGATGCCATTTATTTTTACATCATAGGAATTAATATATTCTTAATTCTTGACTCTTACACAGAGAATCTTCCCTTGTAACAAAGAAAAGAGTGAAGCAAACTCAATGTATAGAGTGACATCTAACAGTGTATGCAACATTCTATACCCATCAGTCCCATACCTCTCAGAGGAGCCAAGTGAGTTGCATTTCCTTATTTCTTTTCCAGGACCAAGATTAAACCCAGGTCCTCACACTGTGTCTAATATTCTTTCCATTATACAGAGGTAGAAGGGAACTTAGATATCTTCTAGTCTAACGCCTTTGTTTGACTTTTTTCTCAATTTTAATTGATTTTTATATCTGTTATATATTCCCTCACCCCATGCAACAATAAAAAACAGAAAAGGCAACCACTAGAGTAATAAAATAAACCTAAGCTACATTTGGTACATCTTCTCTCTACTAAGAAGAGTTGTCTGGTTTTTTGGAATCAAGACTATTTGCTGCAATTCATTTGAGTTCACCTGACTTACAGCATTTTTTTCATTCACAATATTGTAGGAATTCTGTAGATTGTTCTTTTGCTTCTACTTTTTTGTTCTGCATCACTTCTTATAAGTCTCCCTATCTTGTTCTGAATTTCTCATATTTGCCATTTATTATGAAACAATAATATTCCATTTTTTTCATATAACACAATCTCTTCAGTCATTCCCCAATCAATGGGCACTCACTTTGTTTCTGGTTTTGTACTACCAGAGTATTTTGTTATGTATGGAATTTTTCTGCCATTGACCTTCTCCGAATCTTCTCATTTGACAAAAGAGAAAACTGAGGACCAAGAATAAACAAAAGATGTAAAATGATTTCCCCAAGGTCCTGTGACTAGTGTTAGCATAAGGACTAAAAGTGAGATTTTTTTTCATTCCCAATTTAGTATTCTTTCTCCTGTTCCATGCTCAATTTCAGATCCATTTTTGAAAATAGGGTTTGATAGGGGGAAAGAGATGTCTAGTGAAAGATGATACCATTGGAGAGGAGAACTGGCCACCTCCTTAAAATGAAAGATACAAAACACAAATTTGACTGACTTCACAGTCTAGCCCAAGACCAATGCCACCCACTGCAAACACAAATCCCATCGCTCTGAGTGGCAGCCACTTTGAATTTAAAGGTCAGAAATAAAGAGGGGGAAAGCAGTTTCTGGAGATATTTGGGAAAACAATAAAAATATATAACTTTTTTATTAACAAGGGAGTAATTATCTTTGGTGATGATAAAGCAGGAAATTTGTAAAGTTCAGATGATATTCTCAACAACCATAGACAATAGAGTTTTTTTGGGGGAAAGAATCTTAGAAATCATAAATAGAGAAATAACATAAGTATCACTTATCCTAATACTGGGTTTGAAATTTCTAACCATTGGGACAAATACAGTACTTGGGTTAATTGCATTTACCCATAGGGCAAGAAAAAAAGGATCTTATTTATGCCTCTAATTGTGAAAATGCAACATGACTTCAAATATTTCTAGTGGAAATATTCTGAGAGGCCACAAGATGGGGATGTTACTTAATGAAATATATATGTATATGTATATAAACATATATAAAACATATATACACATATGTATTTATAGTAAAATTAGATACTCCTATTCATTTCTTCATTGAAAATGAAGAGAGAATCTTAAGAATTTAAATAAATTTAATTTGGACTTTTTTTTTTTTTTACCAATTTAAAGTAGCTCTTTAATGTTCTTGAGTTTTTAAAACCTATGGCTATATTTTCTATTTATTTGATTTTAGATTTTTATATCAGCCATTTCCAAATGCATGCTCCACCAAAATTACCTCTCCCTTGTAACAAAGAAGAATTATTATACAAAACAACACAGTAAATAGACTTGATAGCATATGTGATATATCGCTTGCCTGACAGTTGTATTTTTAAACCTCACAATTAGTAAATGAGATCTATATGAGATCAGAGCATTTACAAACATTGAGGTTTCCTTTCTTTAGCTCTACTTTATCCCCCCTCCTTGTTTTCTCTTCTATCCACCTTTTTTTTTTTTTTTTGGTTATTTCTGTTAGCTAACTGAAACACAGAACTGAAGGATTTTAAAAATTATTTATTCCTTAGAGTTTTATGTTCACTGTTCTCAACTTTTAAAATGGATATAGGAACACACATACACATACACACAGAACCCAGTGATGAATTAAGTTGCTTTGCACTTAAAAGGTTCCTGTATTTTGTCTCTGAATCAGTTGCCCACAACCGAAAAGAAAAAAACAACATTCCCCCCCCTTCCCTAAAAGCCTTCGATTTTTGGTTTTATCCACTCTTGATTATTCACAATGAAATGAGAAGGCCTTATTGCTTGAATAATCCCCAAAAGCAAGTAACTCAAATTATGCTTGGCTTAGGTTAATATAAAAGTTTGTTTGCATCCCCTGATCGCATACCAGTGAGACAGTGAAAGAGAGGGGGACAAAGGCACCACAGCGTGTGTCTGGACCTGGATTATCACTTCACCACATACAAAGTGAAAAGCAGATAATCTGCAAATGGATACTCAAATTTACTGTAATTCTAAATCCCCTCCTGTCCCCACTGCACAATGTGGGGGTGGGGGGAACGAGGGTAAAATGCAGAACATGAGAACCACTTGTGAATTAGTGAATTACAGAGCTGTCACATGCCCACCCACACCTGTCATGAGATAGTACAGTCCTCACTGCACTCACGCCAACTAGGAGTGTCCTGTTGAGAAATGGAATATCTAAAAATAGGCCTTCAGAAAGAGCTTTGACCTTGACTTGAAAGTCAGCATGATGCCAATTCTTGCTAAGACAGGAGAAGTCTCATCCATGAAGATTACATCCTTAAAAGCCCCATTTCATCTGCATGCATTCTCTAACTCCCCTCAACCACACTCAGAAAATGAGTGTCCTGGCTTCTCCTCAACTGGAAAAATCATTATGATTTGGCTCTGTTTACTGCGGACTTGAGAGATCTACATAAGATTCATTTCTGAATTCCCTCCCACAAATGTTAAAGGTGACAAAGTGTACTATTAATAGTGACATTTAAAAACAAAGCTATAATTGCTACATGTACTTGATACCTAATGGAAATTTTTTTTAAGTTTTATAATTCAAAAGTAGGGACAGCATAGCACTTTTATTCCATGTGCAAATCCCACTTAGTCTTCTATTTTGGGCTTTTAAAATTCCTTACAACCTGGCCCCTTCCTACATTTTCAGTCTTCTTTTATTTTACTCTCTGTCACATATTCAATGCTCTGGCTGCACTGACTGGTCTTCTGGCTGTTCCTTATATGACATCCACTCTCCAGTCTTTGTGCCTAGCTGTCCCAATCCCAGGAATTTTACTTTCCTTCCTTACATCTTCCTCATGGCTTCCCTGTACTCCTTCAAGGCTGCGCTCAAATCCCCCTTTCTACAGGAGGCCTTCCCTACCCCACCCTCACTTCAGGTGCCTTTCATCTGAAATTGCCTTCCCTTTATATTTACATAGTTGTTGGTGAGCTTTTTGAGGACAGAGACATTGTTTTTGCTTTTCTTTTTCTCTCCAGCACTTAGCACAGCAATTGGCACTGAGTGAGTGTTTAATATATGCTTGTTGATTGACCAAAAATGAAACAGGACTGCCACCTCTATGCTTTTAGAAGAGGCCAAGAGAATGGGGGAAAGAGTGGGACAATGATTGTTATCATTAAGTCCTATATTTAAAACTACAAAACTATAAGTATCCCACAAGCTCAAGATTACAGAATTCAGGGATTTTAATATCACATAAATTTTAAAATACAATATTCATGGGACTGACTAGGTGGTGCAGTGGATAGAGCAACGAGCTTAGAATCAGGAAGATTTATCTCCATAAGTTCAAATCCGGCTCCAGACATTTACTAGCTGTATAACCCTGGGCAAATCACTTAACCCTGTTTGCTTCAGTTTCCTCATCTGTAAAATGAGCTGGAGAAAGAAATGGCAAACCACTCCAGTATCTCTGCCAAGAAAACCCCAAGTGGGTTCACAAAGAGTTAGACATGACTGAACGGTACAGTAAATTATGATATTCATATTTTAATAACGAAATCTTAAACAGTTAAAATGTGTGATGGAGAAAACAACATTGTTATATTACAGTTACAATTGCAAGAAAAAATTGCCATTAATTAGATGATAAATGTCCTTTTAGGGAAATGTTTTATCAACCTTCAGAGTAATCCCAAGAAGACTTCATTAGCTATAAGAAATTTCTTTTAAAAATAGTTAGTCAAATAACAATTTATACCCACAAATGGCATAGGGAGCAAGTTGTTTAAAGTAGGCAGAAATCGCCAACTGTTAATTTGTCAGAGGATATGAAGAGGCAGTTTTCAGAGGAAGAAATCAAAGCTATCAATAACCATGTGAAAAAAAATGTTCTAAATCAGTAGTGATTACAGAAATGCAAATTAAAACAACTTTGATGCACCACTCATACCCATCAGATTGGCTAAGATGACAAAAAAGGAAAATGACAAATGCTGGTGGGGATGTTTAGAAACTGGCACTTTTAATGTACTGTTGGAGCAGTGAACAATTCTGACCATTCTAGAAAGCAATTTGAAACTATGTCCAAAAAGTTAAGTTGTGCCTACCCTTTACCCAGTGATATTGCTACTAGTTCTATATTACAAAGAGATCAGAGAAAGAGAAAAAGGATTCATACATACAAATATATTTATAACAGCTCTTTTTCTGATGGTAAAGAATTGGAAACTAGAGGGATGTTTATCATTTGGGGAATGCTTAACAAGTTAAGCCACATTAATGTGATGGAATATTATTATGCTGTAAGAAATAAGTAAAAGGATGGCTTCAGAAGAACCTGGGATAACTTGTCTAAAGTGAGCAAAACCAGGAGAACATTTTTTTCTTTTTTTTTTGCCATTTGGAGGGCAATTGGGGTTAAGTAACTTGTCCAAGGTTACATGGCTAGTATTTTTGTGTGGGTGTTGTGTCTCAGGCTGGAACTGAACTCGGGTCCTCTGGACTCCAGGGCCGGCACTTTACTCACTGTGCCACCTAGCAACCCCCAAGGAGAATAATTTAAACAGCAGTAGCAATATATTTTAAAGATATTCAATTTTGAAAGACTTAGTAACTCTGATTAATACAATGACCAACCACAAATGCAAAGGGCTCATCATGAAACATGCTATCCACCCCCAGATAGAACAGTGATGGGCTTAGAGATCAAAACAAATTTTATTCTCTTTCTTTTTCTTTGTATTTTTGGATATGGTTAGTTAAGGAATTTGTTTTGCATAAATACATATTTGTAATGGGGGATTCTATTTGTCTTCTCAGTGAAAGAGGGACGAAGAGGGATAGGAGAAAACTAAGAACTAAAATAAAATAAAATTGAGTTATTGGAAAAAAATTAGAGAAATTCAAAGTAAAACAATGCTGGGGTTTCAGCTCACTACCCTTAGGTTGGCAGGGGTGTGGGGAGTGTTCAGGGAGGTCTAGGACCTCCGGTGTGAGAACTTTTTGAACTCTTTTCAGGACTGCTCGTCCTCCTTTAGTATACACCTGTTACCCAGCTCTTACCTGTGGTTCTAAGAAGCTGTAGCATGCACAGCAGCCACACCCCATATCTCTGCAGATGGGCCAAACCAGGTTGAGGGTAATCCACAGTCCTCAAACCCATTGGTGAGTCAGAGGGATGTCTACCCCAAGCATGTGAAGGCTTCTCCTGGCAGAATGGATGGATGAGAACAATGTGTTCCAAGGGCCATGAAGGAGGCTGAAGCAGATGCTGTGTAGTGCTTAGAGCTTGGTCAGACACCAAAGATGCCAAGGTCATCTATTGAATCCCAGGCCATTGATAGTCATCTTGACTTTTGTCTTCCCACTGGACTTCAATGATTTTGGAAGAGAGACAGAAGCTGACAACTTTATGCAACTCTGCCTCACCTAAATCCAAGTCACTCAAAAGTCAAGACATCGCCTCATGATGTCATTGTTCCTCTTCAAAATCAAAGGATGAACAACAACAAAAACAATCAGGTTGGCAGAATTTACTGAAAAAGAAAATGACAAATATTAGAGGGACTGTGGGAAAACAGACACAGGTACATTAATATATTATTGGTGGAGTTTTTAACTGGTCTAGGCACTCTGGAAAGCAACTTAGAACTATGCTTCATAAGTTATTAACCCATGTAGATATTTTAACCCAGTGATACCAATACTTGGACCGTATATCAAAGAGATCAAAGAAAGAGGAAAAGGACCCATGTATATAAACATATCTAAAGTACTTCTTTTTGTGGTGACAAAGGACTAAAAATAAAGGAGGCAACATTCGATTAAGAAATGGCTGGGAAAAAAATCTGGTCTGTGAATATGGTGGAATATGATGTGATGAAAGGAATTGTTTCAGAGAAACCTGGGAAGACTTATATGAACTACTAATGAGTGAAATGAACAGAACCAAAAGAACAATTTATACAGTAACAACTTTATTGGAAATACAAACAACTCTAAAGGTCCCAAGAACTCTGATAAATTCAATGATCAACCAATTCCAGAGTATGATGAAACATGCTACCCACCTTCTAACAAAGAGATGATGAACTCAGGTTATATACATAGATATATATGTATATGTATATACACACATATACATATATGTGTGTATGTTTGTATCTTATATATACATATATGTGTGTATAGAGAGAGATGGCATAGCTAATGCTTATTTTGTTTGATGATATATACTTGTTACAAGCATTTTGTTTTTCTTTCTTTTTCAGTGTGGAGGAGGGAGAAGAGGAAGAGGAGATGGATTTTCATTAATTAAAAAAAATTAAAGATTTAAAAATAAAGTTCTCAGAAACTCTGATTTTAGGTCCTCTTCACTAAGCAAAAAATAATAGATGATGAAAAACAGTAATGATACTAAATAATCTTAAACTTGGATTCTATAATATCTGGGTTAAAAATGGTTATGTTGAACTTATAGGTAAGCAATTTGACTACTTTGGAAAGGTCATTCACCCTTTCAGGAAACTAGAATACATGCAAATTGTTTTTTTGGTACAGACCTATGACTTCAGAGACATAGAGAGCTCCTAGGGAAGAAATTCCCTTCCTTAATGCTGATTAGCAACTCATCTAGGCAAGCTGACAAAGTAGATAGAGCCCTGATCTTGGAGGCAGACAGATGTGAGTTGAAATCAACTAGCTTTGTGGCCCTGAGCAAGTCACTTAACCCTGTTTGCCTTAGTTCCTAGATCTGTAAAATGATCTGGAGAAGGAAATGGCAAACCTACTCCAGTATTTTTGCCAAGAAAACCACAAATGGGGTCACAAAGAGTCAGGCACGACTGAAAAACAACTCAACAAAAAGCAACGCCTCTGCAATTTAAAGTCTTTGAGAATTGCTAAAGACACCAAAATAACAAACTGTTTCCACATGGAAACATAGATAGACTATTTATTAAGCACTTACTATGTGCCAAGCATTGTGCTATGTATATTCAGCTAGGATGTATCAGAGGCTGGACACGAGTCAAAGTCTTTTGACTCCACGGATGGCCTTCTATCCACTCCACCACACAACTTCTTTCATTTTAATTGTACTGGAACGAAATTTGACCAGATGAGGACTTTGGCCAGTTCTGTATTTAGGAAAAAATTCTGTTGAGGAGCCAAGACAAATGAATCACCCAACTTCCAGAATCCACCATATTACTTATGAGTGCTATTTGGGTGTTTCTCAGCTTAGACAGCAGAATTAAACAAGTAAATGCCCTTCTGTTGACTCACCCTTAATAAGCTGAGCAAGTAATTCCCCTTTCAAAGAAGTTGGATCACATTTGGTGTCAATACTGCAGTAAAACCCAGAGGAAGATGGGGGAGGAGGGTGGGTGGAGACCAGTTAACATAGGATTTAGCTTTGAAAAGAACCCAAGAAATTATCTAGTCCATGGTTTCTTAACCGTTTTTTGTATGTCATGGACATCCAGTGAAGCCTATGAACCCCCTCTCAAATAACATTTTTAAATTCATAAAATAAAATACTTGAGATTACAAAGGAAACAATTATATATATGTATGTATATATATATATATATATATTTTTTTTTTTTTTTTGTGGAACCTAGGTTAAGAACATCCATTCTAGGCCAATCTCCCCTCCTTTCCCAGATAATGGAAACTGAAATCCAATGGAATAAGTGGCCTTGCTTAAGGTCATTTATAGGTAGTAAACAGCAGAGCCAGGATCCAAGGGGAAGAACCAATGAGAATGCTTCCTTGTGATGGGCCGGCACACCTTGAGCGCTCATCTCATTCTCTGTAAACACCTATGTTTCATTTATATGACTATTGGAGGCGCAAAATGTTTCTATTAAAGGGACACCTCCTCTCATTCCCACCTCATCTGTACTTTCTATCTTTCCTGGCATCCTTCAAAACTCAGCTCAAATCCCATTTTCTTTTTCGCTTTTTTTTGGAGGGCAATTGGGGTTAAGTGACTTGCCCAAGGTCACACAGCTAGTTTTTGTGTTAGGTGTCTAAGACTCCAGGGCCAATACTCTATTCACTGTGCCACCTAGCCTCCCCCTAACAAATCCCATTTTCTATAAAAAAAAAAAAAAAAGGCCTTTCCTAGTGCCCTCTACTGCTATTGCCTTCCCTCTGGTGGTAATCCCTGGGATCACCTCCAATTTACGTCATAGATTTTATGTGAGCACTTTTTTGGCCTGTTGTCTCCTCCAATAGAATTTGAACTACTAAAAGTCAAGGACTCTATTTTTTTACCTGTTTCCTTTATATCTCCATTGTTTAGTATAGTGATTACACGTAGAGCTTAATAAAGTTCTTGTTGACTGACTGACACAGAGTAATTAATTTCCTAAATCAGGGTTATCTAATCACTAAAATAAGCCTCATAACAATGAAATTGAAATATCTTTTCTTGCCATTCTGAAGAGTTTTCACTGGTTTTCACAAGATATTTAGGGTATTTTTTTCCTGTTTGTCTTATGATTTCTCATTATTCCTATTAAACATCTTTAGATATTAAGTGAATCCAGTGCCTTACGAGTCATCATTTTCATTTCAGTTTCAATGGCAACACTAAAACATTTGATTAGAAGGAATACTAAGGAGCCAAGACTTCAGGATTGCAGCAACTGTGTACTTGTGTTGTGGAAAGGGTCAAAGATGGTAAAATGGAAAAAAAGCTAAGTCTTAACGACAGACCCAGCTGAAATGTGTCACTTAAAATCAGACCAAAACTGTCCTTCAGGCAGAAATGAGGCAGGGAAGTTTTCTCTGCATGAATGCTGCAAAGATCACTGTGTATCTAAGACACCAGTTTAGTCAAAATAAGCAACAGCAGGAAGGCACTAGCCTTAAGAGAGACTGGGAAAAGGTATGTTGTAGTGGTGGGATGTTAGCTGAGTCTTGAAGGAAGCCCTGAAAGTGAGGAGGTAAAGAATTCCAATGATGAGGGGGGCTAGGTGGCCCAGTGAATAGAGCACCGGCCCTGAAGTCAGGAGGACCTGAGTTCAAATCTGACCTTAGACACTTAACACAAAAACTAGCCATGTGACCTTGGGCAAGTCACTTAACCCCAATTGCCCTCCAAAAAGCATAAAATAAAAACAAAAAAGAATTCTAATGATGAGGGACAGCAAGTAAAAATAACCATAATTCAGATTTCAGGGATAGGGGTAAGGGCAGTAGTGTAAGGTGTAAAAAGATTGACGTGATAAGGGCAGGTTTTTAAGGATTTTGAATGCCAGATAAAATCTTATATTTGATCCTGGAAGTCATAAGGAGGCATTGGAGTTTGTTAAGTAGGGGAATAACATGGTCAAACCTATCCTTTAGGAAGAACACTTTGATATCTGCGTGAAGGATGGACTGGAGTAGAGAGAGACTTGTGGCAGAGAAACCAACCAGAAGACAATTGCAACAACTGTGAGATCATGGTGGCCTGTGCCAGGGTCATGGGAATGTCAGAGGACAGAAGGGGGCATGCACAAGAGATATTATGAAAAACAGTTACCAGACATGACAATAGATTAGATATGGAGGATGAGAGAGAATGAGACACCAAGGATTGAGAGCTGGGATGATGGGGAAGTTAGTAATACCCTAGAGAGAAATAGGAAAGTTTTTAAAAGGGGGGGAGGGTTTAAGATGTAATGAATTTGGTCATTGAAGTGTTATGTTTAATATATCTACAGGACATCCTATTGAAGATGTCTAATAGTCATTTGGTGAGGTGAGACTGGAGCAAAGAGTTTAGGGATGCATAAATAGATCTGAGAAATATCTGCATAGAGGTGAAAATTGAATCCATGGGAGCTGATGAGATCACCAAGAGAAAGAGTATAGAGGGAGAGGAGAACAGGACCCAGGACAGACTTGTGTGACGCACCCCGGGGAATGGGGTGTTCTGGATGAAGATTCAGTAAAGGAGACTGAGAAGCATCGGTCAGATAGGAAGGAGGAGAACTAGGACAAAGTCATGTCTTGAGCACTTAAGTAAAATAGAGAGTATCAAGAAGAAGAGGGTGACTGACCATGTCAGAGACTGCAAAGAGGTCAAGAAGAGTGAAGCTTCAGGGAGGCTAGGTGATGCAGTGAATAGAGCACCAGCCCTGGAGTCAGGAGGACCTGAGTTCAAATCTGGTCTCAGACACTTAACACTTATTAACTGTGTTACCTTGAGCAAGTCACTTAACCACAATTGCCCTGCCCTACCCCCCTACAAAAAAAAGCAGCAGCAGAAGAAGAGTGACGCTTCTAATTTCATCATTCAACTGAAACTTTCTCTCCAGTTACTGATAATCTCTTAACTGCCAAGTCTAAATGCCTTTTCTCAATCTTCATTTTAAAGGCAGCTAGATGGTGCAATGCATAGAGTTCTGAGCCCAGAGTCAGAAAGAACAGAATTCAAATCTAGCCTTGGACACTTAGTAGCTGTCCAAATCATTTAATATCTGTCTGCTACAGTTTCTTCCACTCCAAAATGGATATGATAATAGCAACCTATCTCCTGAAGTTGTTGTGAGGATAAAAGGAAAATCTTTGTAAAACATTTAGCACAGTCCCTTATGCATAGTGAGTGATTAATAAATGCGTGTTTACTTTCTTCTATTTGTCAACCTTTTAAATTAGTGATCAGGCCCTTCTTCTCGTTGTTTTTTCCTCTCTAGGTTTTTGTTATATGGCCCCCTCTTGATTTTCCTCCTACATATTTGATTTCTCCCCAGAATCCTTTGCTGGATCTCGATCCAGGTTATACCCACTAATTGTGGTTGTCTTTTCCTGTCTTTTTGTGTTTTGCCCCCCTCCATGTAAGACAGAAACATAGCCTTCCTGCTTTTCCTCATACATGATACTCCCTCTCCTATTTCCTAATTCCAGTTCTTTTACCTGGCTGTCTCCCTAGGGTTTAGATTCACTTCAGAAGATAAGGTATATTCGGATCTATTGAACAAGCAATACACTGTCCTATATGTACTGTCCAAGTACCTCAGAATAATAGTGGAAGTAAGGTGGCACAGTCCAAATTTCTTGCTTTCCCCCATCACATTTCTTTAGTTGTTCAGCCTCAAGGACCACACTAATGATTCTCTTCCTTCTATAAAGAAGCACACAACTAAGGAAATTACCCTGTTGAAAACTAAAGAAGAGAGGCAGTTGATTTAGTGGACAGAGAGTTGACATGTACTGGCTTTGTCACCCCGGGCAAGTCACCTAACCTGCATCAGTCAGGAAAGTCCCCAAGAATACAAGTTGAAGAGAATGATGGCCTGAATTGGTAGAATGGACCCTTACACTAATGAAAACACAGGTCTGGTCTAAACACATACACACATACATACAAGGCCTATGCCAAAACTCTTGAATTTGGGAGTACCCCTCAGGTAACTCTCAAATCTGGTACTGTCCAAGAAGTCTTTCTGTTTTGGCCAGATGCCTAGATTCCAAAGTTACACTGTCAAAACCCCCCTGCTCTCTACAGAATTTGGGTGGACACAGATGCCTCTTGCAGATATCTCTGAAGAAAGACAATCATTGACCCAGGTGTTGCCATTTCTTGGGCCAAGGTCACCCCCCTGTCAGGTCTTTGGTGTATGACTTCTGTTCAGAAAAGGATACAGAAAGGCAGAAGATGGCCAGGAACTTGGGGTCCCAAAATTTTCCTTTTAGGTCACCTGGGCAAGCACATGTAGCTTGTGATATACTGCTTCCACAAGTCATCCCCTTAACTGCCCTCACAGTGATGGTGGAGGGGAAAAGACAGAGAAATGTCTCTGTACTCTGAATAAAAGACAAGGGAAAATGTGAAGGAGTCCTGAAGAGAATGTAAGAAAAGTATAGTCATCTGTTTTGAAAAATCACTTTTTAAAAGAAATTAAATTTTATTTTATTTTTAGACATATATTCTCTCCATCTCGGCTCCCTCCCTCCCTCCTCCCCCTTCAACCCCCCCCCCCCCCCCCCCCCCCCACCCCAAACAAAAACAAACAAAAACCCCCACTGACACATTACATTTTTTTAAGTATAGATAAAACAAGACATATTTATAATTTTCACTTTTTAATACTCTGTGT
>NW_027187419.1:83401296-83449824 GCF_028583685.1 Petaurus breviceps papuanus | reverse complement strand
AAAGAACAACTGAGAAAGCAGATAAACAAAACCCTGTTTGCATATTTGTTTGTTTTAAAGTGTAGAGTAAGCAAAACAAATTCTCATGTTGACCATGTTCAAATCTGTGTATGTGTGTCTGTCTGCACTCTGAGTTCACCTCCTCTCTATCTGGAGGTGGATATCCTGTTTTTTTCATGAGTCCTTGCATTGGTCATGACACTAATTGGTGATTAGTGGCTGGTTATTAGTCATTACGCTAATCAGAGTTCTTAAGTCTTTTAAATCTGTCTTTACCAATATTGTTATTATTGCATAAATAGTGCTCCTGGTGGTAGATCACTTTTGTAGAACAAAGAAAAGAGTAACTTCTTTGGCCAGGATTCATACTCGAGCCTCAGTCAGCCAATCAGAAATCAGCAAAAGTTCCCTGTATTCTTTCCGCTAGGTATCAGTGAGCATGCCCACACTCTGTAGAAGGATGCCTCTCAAATTTCCCCCAACAAATGCTCCACGCTCTATCATCTCAATAAGTTGGCTTATAAAATCATGAAATTGATCAGGGACCACCCTGGTCAATCATCTCTGGAACAATATGCTTTAATACTTCAGTGAATTTGAAATATCTATGTGGGTAGTTCTTCCATGGGTAAAGATTTCAACCACACTATGTTTTTCATTCTATGCGACTTCTGTCTGCTTTTCCATCAGTTTTCTAAGGAGGAAGACAATAGGAAAATTCTTAAACTTCTGGTTCAGAAGTGGTTAAATCTGAACTGAAGAAAAATCACACTGAAAATTACTAATGAGAGAGGACCTGAAGTTCATGATAAAATCTTGGACAAAACAAGTTTGCAAATTCATATTTTTATCAGAAAGTCTAGCCAAGTATAGGAAGAACAGTTGAAACAGAAGCAGATAAGCACAGATGTAGCCCCAAAACTTTATGAATTTCTTAGGAAGAGAAAGAGAGGCAGGGTGGGAGGGGGGAAGGCATTAATGGAGATATAGATAATAGTTAGACTGAGACAGCTCTTGGATGGAGAAATTGATAATGCATGGAGTTAGATAATATGTGGATAAAGAGATAAATAAAATAGATAATAGATGGAGAGATAGATAGGAAATAAATAGGGAGATCTAGAGATTGATAGAAAGATAATGGATGGGGAGAGATAGAGACAAAGATAATAGATTAATAAAGAGATAGATAATTGATGGTGAGATAGATATTAGCCAAGTGGATGGAAAGATAGGGAGGTAGGTAGATAAATAGGTAGGTAAATGGATAATATGTGGATAGAAAGATAGATAATAGATGAATGAAGAGATCAATAGGTATATATTATGATCTTACTATATACTGGATACCTGGCTAAGTGAGAGGGACAAATACCACTCCATTCTGATTAGTTTGAATGATGCATCCCTTGGGTGGTCAGATGTATTTGAATTTGCACTATTTGAAATTACAATTATATAAAATATGGTTATTGGTACTCAAGTAACCAAGATAGCCCTTGCCTTCAAGGGGCTATAATGGTAATGGAAATTTTAATATCTTCCCTGACCTTTAATAAGCCTAAGGGAATTTGAAGATCTTCCCTGCCCCCTAATAGGCTAAATGTAATCACATGGATGCTGTGGTAGGAGGAGTTTGCTGAAGGGTGGAGCAGAGCCCATAGGAAGCTGGGAGAGAGAGTAGTTAGACAGTGGGAGAGAGAAGATGCACACCAGGAGACAGCTAGGCTTGTGAGAGTTTACCCTCTGCTGTAAGGCTTGTAAATGTTTGTTTATGGGAAGGCTAAAGGATGGTGTGGCGTCTTGCTATGCTATGGTGTATTAACTACTTTGCTGCTATGATGGATTTGACTTTCTGGTGTTGGGCTTTGGTTTTCTAGTCTCTGAATAAATGTTTTGCTTCTGTCTTCTATATGGAGAGTCTGTTATATTTTGCAATTGAGAACTATGCCAGCATATTTACAGTTGCTGTTGGTGCTGTGAATATTGCATTGGCACTACAGGGGCTTACATTCTAATGGGGAAAGACAACACATTAAGGGAAGCTGGAAAGCAGAGGAGGGAGAAGGAAGGACGCCTGTATTAGGCCAAGGTATGTGGGGAGGAGTAGAAAAAGAAGTCCAAAGAATGAAGTAGGGAATGAAGATCACTCCTGATATCAAGTGGGAAGCCAAAACTGAAGGCAGGCTCAATCAAAATCACAAGGGAGGGGCGGCCAGGTGGCACAGTGAGTAAGAGCACCAGCCCCAGAGTTGGGATGACCTGGGATCGAATCCGGGCTCTGATACTTAGCACCACACCCAGAAATAACTGGCCGTATAACCCTGAGCAAGTTACTTAACCCCAATTGCTTAAAAAAAAATCATAAGGGAAACTAAACAGGGGTAAAAGAATAAAAAAGGGAAGAGCAAGAAGAGACTACAGGAAAGGAGAAAAGAAGAAAGGAAATGTAAAGAAGGAAAAAAAAGAGGAGCTGTGAATAAAAGTTAATTCCTAGACAAAGGAGTTGTCCAGAGACAATAGCAGGATCCTTCTGAGATTCTCCCAACCAGGGGCTACAGGACTGCATCTTGACATAACTTAGGCATATTTGCCACTGCCCAGGATGAACTTTGTTCCAGGGGGCTTTGTTAAAAGTACAAAATCTTGTCCTGTTGTTTTATCCTAAAGTATTGTCCTAATACATCTGACCTGGGGGATTAGCAGAGAGACCAGTGCCCTATTCTTCCAAGTAGCCAGACATGTGTGTAGTGGATGAAATGGATGAGACATTTGAGTGGGTTTTTAAAAGTATATAATTGTAATGGGGAAAAAAACAAAACATCACATGAGCTAAATTTCAAGGAACAAAGTCACCTCTGATGTCACAATAATGTCACTAGCTAATAATGGGCTGTTTCTTAAATGCCTAGAACAAAAGCTAGAAATGTAAACAAAACAACATTAAAATGGTTCTATTTTTTTCCTCCTTGGCAGTAACAGCACATCAACAGCATCCTGAACTCAGAACGCCCTCTGAATCCTATAAAAATAAATATGCACCAAAGCCAAGGGATACTTGGACTGTGATTTTTCTTGGGAGATACTGGGTGATTTACAGCAGATACCTAAATCACAGCTGAGAACATCTCCAAAGGTCCAGATCTTAACTCACTCACTGATTTTAAATCAGTGAAAAGATCCCCACCCCATTTGTGCATTCCTTTCAGGCTACCCTGGGCCCTGTTGACCTCATCTGCATTAGTTTAGATGCTCACACCATATTGCATGAAGGAAAGAATAAGATGACAAATAAAAGTGGGTGTGAGGGCCAGAGACACATATCCCCTAAATGTGTAAATCAGGATCTGCTCAGCCCAGGCTTCTCTTGGAGGATCTAGAGCTTGGCTAAGACTTTTCCCTTTCTACTAGTTTCAGATGTTCCTGCTATTCGTGACAATTGAAAGGTTATCTTTAGTGCTGCACATTTTCCAGTTTATCATTTTTAGGCCCATTTCCTTGTCTTCACACTTACTGGCATTTCTTCTCTTTCTAATAAATTTGTCCTGTATCAGATTTCTATGATTAATTTTCATTCCTCTTGCTCCATTCTCCTCTACTCCAGCATGACAACTTTGAAAAAGTAGGTGGATTTTATGTCTATGAAAGATGCTGGAAATTAGCCCTTTAAACCAGGGGACAGATAACTCTTCCATAATAACTACAGCACTGGACTTCAAGGCAGAAAGCTCTAGGTTCAAATCCCACAGCAGACATAGCTGGGTGATCCTTAGGAAAATCATTTAATCTCTCTGAGCCTCAGTTTCCTTATCTGCAAAATATGATCAATACTACCACCTACTTCACAGAGTTGTTGGGGGAATATAATGCAAATTGTAAAGTGATTTGCAAAACTTAAAGTTCTATGTAAATATGAGCTAGTGTTATTATATGACCTTATAGTAGATAGGCCAATTTTCATTCATTCAGTTGACAAGCATTTCTTAAGTATCTACCATGTGCAGAGATCATTGTGCTAGGATATTAAAAGGTTTGGAGGGGGGCTAGGTGGCTCAGTGAATAGAACACCAGCCCTGGAGTCAGGAGGGCCTGAGTTCAAATCCGACCTCATATACTTGACACAATTACTAGCCATGTGACTTTGGGCAAGTCACTTAACCCCAATTGCCCTCCAAAAAAAAAAGGCAAAAAAGAAGTTTGGAAAAGAACTAGAATCCAACAAAGAAAAAAGAAGACCAGTTAAAGAAGAAATCAGAGTATGGTGTTTCAGAACCTACAGGAAGAGAATAAAGGTTAATATTGTAGGGCAGATTTCTGAACCTCTGTGTTGTGTGTGTGTGTGTGTGTGTGTGTGTGTGTGTGTGTGTGTGTAATGGATGCCTTTGTCAGTCCAGTGAAGCCTATGAGCTTCTTCTCAGAATAACACTTTTTTTAAAAAGGTCATAATTGAAGGAAGAATAAAAATAAATTTGTAATGTTTCACCACCCAAGTTCATATACCTCCTCTTTGAAATCTCTCCATGGACCCCAGGTTAAGAATCTCTGCAATAGAAAGAAGAAATCAATAAACATCAAAAGCTCCAGACTAGTGAGGAAGGATAATGACTGGAAAAAAAGACCATTGATATGAGCCCCATTAGACTGTGAGGTCCTTGATGATAGGGACTGTTTTTCTCTTTCTTTTCATGCACAGCACTTAGCACAATTCCTGGGACATTTCTGTTGTTGCTGTTGTTCAGTCTGACTCTTCCTGACCCCATTTAGGGTTTTTATGGCAGAGATAGTGGACTTATTTGCCATTTCCTTCTCCAGCTCAATTTTACAGGTGAGGAAATTGAGGAAAACAAGGAAGTAACTTGCCCTAGGTCACACAGCTAGTAAGTGTCTGAGGTTGGATTTGAATTCAGGAAGATGAATCTTCTTGACTTGAGGCACAGCCTTCTAACTGCCCCTTCCTGGAACATAGTAAACATTTAACAAATATTGACTCACTGGTATTTGTTAAGTTTAAACATTTTTTTAATTAGACCATAAATTTTGACAATTAGGAGATCATTAGTGACTAAAGAGAGAGAAGTTGAGTATAATGTTAGAAATCCAATTCATATTTCAAGGAATTAAGATAGTGAGGAATTGAATGTTGACAAATTTTTGTTTTTAATTTTTTTAATTCTGAAAATGACAAACACCAAAAAAATCATTTCCACATACATTGGGCAACAACAGAGAAAAAGTATTATAAATTAAAGTGTGCATTTATTATATACAGCTTACTTCCTCTTAAGTATATAATAAATTCAACATGTAACTTTTAAAGCTGCCCTGCTTATTTGTGTTTTCTTTTGCTTTTCCTTTTCTTTTGTGAATTTTAAAGAAATGTGTCTATGACCCTCATTTTCTTCTTTTTTTTTGCTTTTGGCAGCCCTATCATTAACTTTCTTCTACCATCCATGTGCAGCATCCCATCCCCCCCCCAAAAAAAAACCCTCTTGTAGTAAGTAGGTATAATCAAACAAAACAAATTTCCACATTGTCTGTGTCAGAAAATGTATGCATCATTCTGAACTGGAATCTATCTGTTGTGAGATGGATAGCTTGCTTTATCATTAGTCCTCTGAAATCATGGTTGGTTATTGTATTGACCAGAGAGCATATGTCTTTCAGTTACTTTTCTTTATGTAGACTTACAAGCTTTGAAGGTCCAACTCCCACTTTCAGTGATTAGTTGTTTCCCAAGAGGGCTAGTTTTATTTTCTTCACAGGTCCTAGTGGGAATGGGGATTTGAAGATCTTCCCTGCCCCTTAATAGACCTAGGGGGGATTTTGAAGAGCTTCCCTGCTGTAAAGCTAATCCCTGCCCCCATAGGCTGAATGTAGTCACATGGAGCCTGTGGTGGGAGGAGTTTGCTGAGGAGAAGCAGAGCCCACAGAGAAGCTGGTAGGCAGAGTGAGTCTGACAGTTGGGGACAGTTGGGGACAGTTGGGGACAGTTGGGGACAGAGAACCTTAGGCAAGGAGTCAGGCTTGTGAGTAAATATTGATCTTGTACTGGTTTGTGGGAAGGCTGAAGGATGCTGTGGTTCTCAGCATTATTATGGCTTCTAAATGTCTTTGGTACTATGATGAAATCGGCTTACTAGTTTTGGGATTCATTTTTCTGATGGTTAAATAATCCTTCAACTTTATCCTTTATCTGGAGAGTCTCGCATATTTTGCGATCGAATGTCATATGATAGTTATAGTAATGGTCTCTATCGTGATGGTGGGTGCTGTAAATATTCCATTGGCACTACATAGGGGCCATTATGGTTATTGTCCTAATATTATTGGCTTAAACCCCAATTCCAGTGTGTTCTCCCCAAAGTCAATCAGCAGTTAAAGTTTCTATCTTAATTTTATCATTAACTGACCTAGTGTTTAACACTCTATTATTATTAACCAATTAACATCAATTAGCTTTTTTATAAAGGGATACTTACTGAGGAGATATAGCAAGAATAGAGATATAAACCTTCCCCCCCCTCCAAACCAGGGGCGCACTTTCCCCAAACCACTTAAACACTTGGGAACCCACCACAATCCAGCAGGTTCAGAGTAGTTGCTACAAAACATCTCCCCCACCAAATTCTCTTCCAAATATGACATAGCAAATGCACAGTCACTTGAGAAAATAACATCTCAGGTGGGTCCAATTCATTGCTGGGCAGGATCCTTCAGGTTGCTCCTCATTGGACTTGGCTGCTGACAAACTCTGATATGGACTCTAATTCCTGTAACTCTTGTAACACACACTTCCAACCTTTCCAAGCTCACAAAGTCAGAGCAGTCTCTAATTCTTCTTCACCTAATAATATAAAAGCATAGATACAACAGAATAAAAAGCAACAACAGGACTATGCACTCAACAAACTCACCAAACATCCACACAGTTTACTTGAATGTGCTCCCAAGACAAAGCTCATTGAGTTTCCATTTTGTTTACAATATTGCTACTGTATAGATTGTTCTCCTGGTTCCACTCACTTACATTTGCAACAGGTCATAGAAATCTTCTCAAGTTTTTCTGAAAATGGGTAGACAGCTTTAAAAGAAATTCAGAAATAAATGAGAGGAGAAAGAACAGACAGTAACTGGTGAGATGGAAGGATAGACATTAACATTTTCTTTTAGAGAGGGATTGGAGAAATTTTCGTGGGCAGATGAGGAGTCAGTAGAGAGGGAAAGATTAGTGATGAGAGATGACTCTTGGAACAAGATCTTAGAGGAGGAAGAAAGGAATGAGAAAATGGTCAAAGGTAAAGGGATTAACCTTAGGAAGTAGTAGGGATATCTCTTCTTCTGTAATCAAAAGCAAGGAGGAAAGAAAGGGTAATGATACAAGGAAGTTTTGAGGAATAAAAATAGGGAACTGAAGGATTTCATATCAAACAGCCTCAGTCTTCTCAATGAAGTAGGAAAGTGGGTCTGCCATCTGCACAAGATCCATGTGGAGGATCCCCAGAGGCTAGGGATGATTTGGAAGTCTGACTGGAGTCCCAGTCCAATGAATCCCAGACTAAACCACATTACCAAATCCACAGTGCCCGAATAACCATGAAACAAAGCAGCATTTAAGGGTCCTTTGTCTCGACCTAATTGTAACTTTTTCTAGTGGTTTGGACTGAATTAGAAAAGCTCTATTTTTGCATGTGTGGGGGAGGAAAGAAGAAAAAGTTCCCTAGAGCTCCCAACCTTTTGAGTTTCAAAAAGCTACTTTTCATTTCCCCTGACCTGGGGCAGAGTTGGCCATGGGAGATGTTACTAACAAAAAAGTCCCTGAAAGGAGTCATGAAGAAGAATAGCAGGGAAAGGAGAAGTGCTAGATGGTGCAGTAGAAAGAGTAATGGGACTGGAGTCAGGAAGACCTGAGCTCAGCTACAGCTTCAGATACTTTCTAGCTGTGTGACTTTGGGCAATCACATAACTTCTATTTGTCTCCTGTCAGGTGGGATAGACTGGAGTGGGAGTTTTTCAAGTGCTAGCTGGTTCACTCTTGATTTGGGAAGACAGGAATGGAGACATAATAAGGGGTTAAATAAGTTTACTTTATTCTTGTCTTCTCAATGGGGTTGCTGATAATGGGAACAGAATCCTACAGCATCCCCTAATTACTTTTTTCGCAGGGGCAGGCGAGAATATAGAAGGAGCTACAGCTCCCTACAGGTCCCTTAAATCTCGATGGGGGTTCAGTCAAGACTGACACACTAAAAAATCCCCCCAAGGCTTGATAAGGGGTCAATCAAGGCACACACAGCATTCCAGCTTATGCATTCCCCCCTAAGCCTAGTTGAGGCAAGCACACGTGTACATTCCCCTTGTGCATTCCTATTCCCCTTTTACTGACCAGTGCCTTCTTGATTTATAGGCTAACAGACAAAGAAGGCAATTTGCCAGCAATAGCCTCCCAAGTTTACATTAACTTTAGCAATATCATGATGACTTAGCACAGAACATGCATGGTAGGTGTTTACCAACTCAACTCAAATGTATATACTATCTTAAGATTACAATATGATGTGCAAGTGTGGTGGAGATATTTACAAGTCATGAGCCTGGGAACTGGAGATTGTTATGACCAGGGATCCTGGGGACCAGTATCTAAGAAAGAATAACAAAAATCCACCTTACACACACTAAAATTCACCTTACTTACATTCCATTTCCTCAATTATAAAATGAGAATAATAATAGTACCCACCTCCCAGGGCTATTGTGAGAGTCAAATGAGATAATATTTGTAAAACATTTAGCACAGCAGTTGGAACAGTAGGTGCTGTATAAATACTAACTATTATTGTTATCACTGTACAGTGTGCTCACCTCTCCATTGGGTATCCCCACAGGCCTTGAAGAAGAGGAACCTAAAGGCCTTAGCAACAGCTGCCAATTTGGAGATCTGCCAGCAGATACTAATGTACTGGGACCTCTAGTCTGGGCTATTCATGCTTTGGGTGATATTGAGGCACATGGCTCTGAGACTTTTCCATTCCTTATTACTTAAGCAATAGCTTAAACTAGTCCTGCTGGAAGACTCATTGAGGGTAATGGATTCCTTATAACCTGAAGAATTTAGGGCTGTCCAGGTAATGGCATGAAGCACCTTTATGCAGACCTACAAAGGGATTTCTCTCTAGCTGTAGCCCTCCCTGAAGGAAGTCAACAACCTGGCTCCTTGAAAAGTGAAGGGCTGATATTTCATATGGCCTAAAACTGCCTTAACCCCTCACCCAGGATGTACAGAAAGCAGCAGCCCTAGTCACAGGGTAACTGAATTCTGGGGCTCCAGGTACTCAACTGTTTGGTGTTTACTAAGTAACCACAGAGATCTAGGATTTGTTCTGTTAATGAAAAAGCCCTCAAGGAAAAAAAAAGTAAAAGCCAAGGCTCAATATTTTGATTCTGAAACAGTCAGCCCTTGATTACCTTTCAAAAGTAGGCAGTGAAAGGAGAAGGTGAAACAAAAACCAGTCAGTTTTGGTAACTTTTAATAGGGCATTTCTTTAGGGATCCCAGGACCAAACAGTGTTCATATGAACAGTAACAATAAAAAATACATACATAAAGCAAAATTTGTATACTAACAGTATAGGTAATATATAAGCATATATATACAGAGTATGCATACATATAAAATATTAATGGTTATAATGGAATATGATATGATATATGATGTGATTTAATGAGATGCAATGTATGACATGATATGATATGGCATATGATGTCATGTAATGTGACATATACATAAGTTCAGACAGCGGTTTGTCTAAAAAAGATCTGGGGCTATTAAGTGGATTGTAAGGATTGTGCAGATTCAATGGGAGTTAGTTATATAATATAAGGGTTGTGCAGATTCAATAGGAGTCAGTAATATAATGTGGCAATCACAAACACTGATTTGATCTTGGGCTGCCTTGAGGCCTTGCTTCCTGGGACATGGAGGTGATTGTAACCCTATGTTTTGCCCTAGGCAGACCTCATCTGGAGTATTGTTTTCATTTCTGGGCACCGTGGTTTTAAAAAATTATCAATAAGATGGGGAATGTCCAGAGAAATGTAACCAGGATGGCAAAGGGCCTTGAATCCTTGGAATATGTAGAGTGGTAGAAGGAATTGCAGATGCTTAATTTAAAGAAAAGAAGACACTAGAGGAACATGAGAGCTATGTTCAAGTATTTGAAGGGCTGTCATGCAATACAATACTGGGAAACAGAGGAGGACAACTGTAAGTAGCTCCAGTACTAATGAAGAGGCTGGGCCAAAGCCAAAAGGAAGTTCAGCTGTGGATGGGTCTGGTGATGAAAGAAAGTACAATCGATATTGCTTAGGAAACTCGAATGTAAGATCTATGAACTGAGAAAAGCTGGATGTGGTCAGACAGGAGAGAGATTAAACTTTGACTTCTTGGGTATCAGTGAACTTAAATGGATGGAAAAGGGTGAATTTAATTCAGGTCATCCCTACATATACTACTGTGAGTAAGAAACCCTTAGAAGAAATGGAGTAGCCCTTGTTGTCAATAAAATGGTTTTTTGAAAAAGCAGCATTGGGGGGCAGCTAGGTGGTGCAGTGAATAGAGCACCAGCCCTGGAGTCAGTACAAACTGAGTTCAAATCCGGCCTCAGACACTTAACACAAAAACTAGCCATGTGACCTTGGGCAAGTCACTTAACCCCAACTACCCTCCAAAAAGCAAAAGCAAAAAAAAAAAAGCAGCATTGGGATAGATATAATTTCATAAATAACAAAATGATACCCATTTGAATCCAAGACAAAATTCACATCACAGAAATACAAGTGTATGCTTCAATCACTGATGCTGAAGAGGCCAAAGTTGATGAATTCTATGAAAACCTATAACATCTTCTAGAAATAACACCAGAAAAAGATACTACATTCATCATAGGAGATTGGATGCTAAAGTAGGAAATCAAAAGATAATTGGAATAAAGAGCAAATTTGGCCTTGGAGTTTAAAATGAAACAGGGCAGAGACTAATAGATTGTTGTCAAGATAACTCTCTTGTCATAGTAAACTCTCTTTTTCAACAATCCCAAAGGTGACTCTATACATAGGCATCACCAGATGGTCAATATTGAAATACTGAAATCAGATTGATTTTATACTTTGCAGCCAAAGGTGGAGAAGCTTCATATGGACATTTAAAACAAGACCTGGAGCTGATTGTGGCTTTGATCATGAGCTTCTTATTACAAAATCCACACTTAAATTGAAGAAAGTATGGGAAACCATCACACCATAATTGGTATGACCTATATAAGATCATCCCATGTGCATTTGAAGTAGAGGTAATGAATAGATTTAAGGAATTAAATCTTGTTGAGTCCCTGAAGAACTATGGCCAGAGGTTCACAATATTGTACAGGAAGTAGCAACAACAACAACAACAAAAAACATTCCAAAGAAAAAGAAGAGCAAGAAAACAAATGGCTATCTGATGAGGCTTTACAAATAGCTGAGGAAAGAAGGAAAAGGAAAGATAATGGAAAAAGAGAAAGGTATACCCAACTGAAAGTAGAATCCCAGAAAATAACAAGGAGAGGTAAGAAAGTTTTCTTAAATGAACAATGCAAAGAAATAGAAGAAAACAACAGAATGAAAAAGACAGCTCTCTTCAAGAAAATTAGAGATATCAAGGGGAATATCTCATGCAAAAATGGGCATGATAAAAGACAAAAATGGTAGGGACTTAATAGAAGCAGAAGAGATGATAAAGAGGTGGCAAGAATACATAAAAAGAAATATACAAGAAAGATATTAAGATCACTGATAAGCACAATGGTGGGTGCTGACCTAGAGCCAGATATCTTGGAGAATGAAGCCAAGTGGACCTTAGGAAGCATTGGTAACAATAAGGCTAGTGGAGGTCATGGAATTCCAGTTGAGCTATTTAAAATCCTCAGAGATGATGCTGTGCAAGTGCTGTATTCTATGCCAGGACATTAGAAAAACTCAACGATGTCAACTGGATTAGGTTTACATCCCAATCCTTAAGAAGAGTAATGCCCAGGAATGTTCAAATGAACAAACAATTGAACTTATTTTATAGGTCAGCAAGGTTATTCTTAAGATTCTGCAAGCTAGGCTTTAGCAATACATGGCTTGAGCATTACCAAAAGAGCAAACTGATTTTTGAAGAGGCATAGGAACTAGAGACCAGATTACCAGCATTGGTTGGATTCTGGAGAAAGCAAGGAAGTTCCAGAAAAACATCTACTTCTGCTTCATTGACATACACCTTTGACTACATGGATATGCAGCAAGTCTTCAAAGAAATCGAAATGCCAGATACTCTTCTCATTTGTCTCCTGAGCAACCTATATGTGGGCCAAGAAGCAACAGTTACAATCAAACATGGAATAACTGATTATTTTAAGATTGGGAGGGGAATATGACAAGGCTATATATTGTTACCTTATTTATTTAACCTACATGCAGAGTACATCATGTGAAATACCAGGAAGGATGAATCAAAAGCTGGAATTAAGGGTGCTGGGACAAATAGCAATGATCTCAGATATGCAGATGATACCACTCTGATGGCAGAAAATAAAGAAAAATTATGAAGCTTCTTGATGAGGGTGAAAGAGGAGTGTAAAAGCTGGCTTGAAGTTTAAAATTTGAAAAGCTAAGATCTTAGCAATTGGTCCTATCATTTCCTTGCAAATAGAGGGAAAAGAAATCTAAGCAGTGTCAGATTTTATATTTTGAGTCTTAAAGAACACTACAGATGGTAACTGCAGCCATGAAATTAAAAGATACTTACTCTTTGGGGAAAAAAGCTATGGAAAATTTGGACAACATACTAAAAAGCAGAGTTATCACCTTGATAACAAAGGTCCACATAGTCAAAACTATTATTTTTCCAATAGCAATGCATGGCTGTAAGAGTTGGACTAAAAGAAAAGCTGAGAACCAGAGAATTGATTATTTCAAATTGTGATGCGGGAGAAGACTTTTGAGAGTTGCTTGGACAGCAAGGAAATCAAATCAATCAATACTTAAAGAAATTAATTCAGGCTATTCATGGGAAGGTCAAATACTGAAACGGAAGCTCAAATACTTTGGTCCCATAATGAGAAAATAGGATCCCATGGAAAAGACCCTGATGTTGGAAAAGATTGAAGGCAAAAGGAAAAGGGGATGGCAGAGGATGAACTAGATATATAATATCATGGGAACAATGAACATGAACTTGGACAGACTTTGAGAGATAGTGAAGGATAGAAGGGATGTACTATGCTCCACGGTGCCACGAAGAGCTGGGCATGACTGAAATACTGAACACCATGCAGAAGAGAGGCTAGCCTTGTTCTGCTTAGCTCCAGGCTATAGAATCAGTAGCAACAAGTAGAAGTTATAAAGAGGCAAATATAGACAATATTGGGAAAACTTTCACCTCCCCCCCGAAAAAAAGAAAGAAAACTTCCCACCAACTGGTGCTTTCCAATAGTGGAATGGGCTACTTTGAAGGTGGTAGGTTTCCTCTCCTCTTCAAGCAGTGACTAGATAATAACCACTTGTTGGGAGTTGATATAGTGGGTACTCCTTTTTGGATATGGGTTGATCTAAATAGTCAATGAGGTTTTTTCCAACTGCAAATTTTTGTGAAATCAATTTTTAAAAATCCACACACTATAACCATTTCTGAACAATGGCTGATAGCTAATATGTAGTTTTAAGTATCCAACAAGCTGATAAATTCCATTAATCATTCTCAACCCTACTGAGTCTTTTTATGGCACCTTCATCATCTCTGTGTTCATTCACAGGACCCAGCAAGACTGAATGACTTAATGAATGAATGACTAAAAAAGAATTTATTATGCTCTTACCAACCCTAAGTATACACATAGAAAAAAATCAAGAGCATCCCTGCCCTCAAGGAGTTTATGTTCTAATAAGAGGCATTAAGTTGACAAAAAGAAAAAATTCTAGAAGGGGTGTGTGAAAACAGATACTATAATGCACTGTTGGTAGAGCTATGAACTGGTCTAACCATTTTAGCAATTTGTAACTGTGCCCCAAAACCCAAAATTCCTCACACCCTTTGATCCATCAATGCTGCTACTTGGTCTATAACCCCAAAGAGATCAAAGAAAAGGGAAAAGGACCCATAGGCAAATATATGTATCACTTATTTTTATTATAGCAAAGAAATAGAAACTGAGAGGTTGACAATCAACTGAAGAATGACTGACCAAGTTATGGCATATGAATGTGATGGAATAATACTATAAGATATAATAATATTATAAGAAATAATGAAGGGTATGGTTTCAGAAAAAAAAACCGGGAAGACTTGTATGAACTGAGGCAAATTTAAGTGAGCAGAACCAGGGGAACAATTTAAACAGTAGCAACAATATTTTTAAAATAATCAACTTTGAAAGACAGCTATTTTGATCAATATAATAATTCAAGACAATTCTAAAGGACTTGTGATGAAAAAATGCTCTAGAGAGAGAACTGATGAACTTTAAGGGCATATTGAAGCATATTTTTTTCACATTTTCCTTGCTTTTCCCCCCATAACATGGTTACCTGTGGAAACATGTTTTACATGACTTCATATGCACGATGGTTATTGTATTTCTTGCCTTCTCAATGTATGGGGGAGGGAGGAGAAAGAGGGGAGAATTTAGAACTAAAGATTACATTAAAAAATTAAAAAACAAATTATTAAGAGAATGGTTTCATTAAAACCTGGGAAGAATTGTATGAACTGGGACAAAGCAAAATGAACAAAATCAGGAGAGCAATTTATACAGTAACAACAATATTGTAAAGATAAGAAACTTTTAAAAACTTAAGAACTCCAATCAGTACAATAAACAATCACAATTCTGAAGGACTAATGATGAAACATGCTATCTACCTCCATTTAGAGAAGTGATAGAATCAGAGAGAAGATTGAAAGATCTTCTCTTTTTTATGTCCTTTTCCTTTCTTCTTTCCTTTCTCCCTTTCTTCCTTTCTCTTTTACTTTCCTTTGGTTTTGGAATTGCTTAATGTGGGAATATCTTTTATATGACAATAGATATTTGTTTTTCTTGCCTTCTTATTGCGTGGGAAAGGGGAAGGGAGAGAAGTTGAATCTGAAAATAAAATAAAATTAAAAGAAAAAAGTAAAGTCTCCCCTTCATCAAAAATAAAAATAAAGAAAACAACATATTTGGAAGTGGAGACTGGGAAGAGTGTTTTGATCAGAGAAGACACAGGGATGGTGAATTATAATCACAGAGCAATTGGTTGACATATCCTTTTCAGGGATGTTAGTATTGATTTAATTAGTGTCTCCAGAACTTGAGCTAGAAACCATGTCATGAAAATAGCCAGAGAACAGCTGGATAGGGTTAAAACTTACCAATAAGAAGCCCAGGACTACTTGGAATGGTGCCTAGTTGGAGGTAGGATGAAGAAGGATCATAGGATCATAGCTTTAGAGCTGGAAGGGACCTTAGAGAATGTCCAATCCAACTCTGTTATTTTATGGATGAAGAAACTGAGGTTCAGAGAGGTTAAGTAACTTGGCTCAAGATCATACAAGAGTAAGTGGAAGAACCGGGGTTGAACTCAAGCTCATAACTTGAAAATAAGATCTTACATCCATAATTGCCCCAGTTACAACAGGATTTAACCCAAGCCCAGACTACTGTTGTTCATACAGGTTTCTCATCTTCTAAAGCTATAACCAACATTTAATTATTCAGTGGTTTCAGTTGTGTCTGACTTTTCATGACCCCATTTGGATTTTTTTTTGCAAAGATACTGGGGTCGTTTGCCATTTCTTACTCTGACTCATTTGACAGATGAAGAAACTGAGGCTGGATCACACAGCTAGTAAGTGTCTGAGGCCAGATTTTAATTCAGAAAGAAGGGTCTTCCTGACTCCAGGCCCAGGTCTCTATCCACTGTGCCACCTAGATGCCCCAACATTTAATTACAGGGATGTATTAAAATCCTTGTAGACCTTTGCAGGCCTTTGTAGTCCCATTGGTATATACACTTTTACACACACTGATTTCTATGAATAGGTTGCTATTAAAATTATCATGAATATATGTTCAAGAAAACATGTAGAATTTTATCAAATAAGTTTTTATAACACATGATCAATTTTTTTTCTTAGTCCTATTAATTTTGCTAAATCTAGACATGGCACCTGTTTGTCTTTTGGATTATATAACCCTGCTAGACAACAGTTAAAGAAGTAAAACCCTCACAAGCACACAAAACAATTAACTAGCCAGCCTAATTATGCATGTAAATATTGCCTTATACTCTCTCTGAAAAAGGTTTGGTAAGATGTATACTTGTCTGTTTTTTAATTATCCATCCTCACCCATAGATACTATTATTTAGGGCATTCCTATATATCTATTTTTACACATCTTTGAGAGATAAAAGAGAAATAATTTTAAGCAAAATAAAATGCAACCAATTTTGCATTGCATTTATATTATCTATAACATAATAGTGCAATCCCCTTTTTTCTGACTGCCTGCTCCATATGTAAAAGTTTACAAATGTGGAAGGGACAAGAGTACAATGCCAGGTTCTTATGGCAAGATACTAGTAGGATTTGCTTGGCTTCGATAGGAAGCTCCTTTGTGAAGGAAGTGGTAAAAATACCAGACATGCTCCCGAAAGAGAAAAGTATTTCCAATAACTTCGCTGGCATTTCTTGTCAGTTAATTTCACATGCTAATAGCTATGCATTATCCAATCTCACAAGGGGAGAATTTTAAAGGGCAAGAGTTTAGGAGGCTGCCCTAAAGATCTGTAGTGTTACTGGCAAGGAACCAAGAGGAAGACTCTCAGTTTCTAGTCCTAAGCAAGGAAAGGCAACAAATATTTAGTGCTTACTAACTTAATATTTTCCAGACACTGTACTTGGAGCACAAGTATAAGCAAAAGGAAAGTCAGACCCTGCTCTCAAGGAGTGTACATTTTGACAGGGGAAGACAACACACAAAAGAGGGGTGGGAGTGGGTATTGAAGGGTAAGGTGGCCCCAGGAGTGAAACTGTGGCTGAAATGTAGTAGCAAAGTCAGTAAAGTAAATCAGAGGCATGGCCTTCTATTCATGATGCACCATATGCAGCTATTGTGATACTAAGATGCTATTGCTAACATATAAGATGCTACATCTACAAAAAATACTACATCTAATTTATCTTGTTCTGGTTCTCCTACAATTGACATAAGTGATATTGCTTGAGTTGAAAGCTCTTAATATATTCAATTCCAGTTACTATGTTAATAGGATTGATCAGTATCCAGATTAGTTTCTAGTTAAACCATCAGAGTCATGTCACATTGCTATGAAATTAAAGCTTTAAGTTTTGCCCATAGAAGATTCCTTTACAATAGGTGCCCCGCCCTTGACAAGTTAAGGCTTCTAATCACAGAATGGACAGTGATCAATACAGCAATAAAACAAATTCAGAAATAGGGAAAGGACCTGTTTCCAACTGAAAGAATGCTTATTCTACTGCCTCAGCTCTACCTGGTATAGAAATAGTCAAAGTACTTGATAACCTTGGAAAAGCTTTTCTAGGGCATAACAGAGGAATGAAAAATGAGCACCACCAATAAACGGGGAACAAGGAGAAGGACCATTTTCTCTTTTGAAGTAGTTTCTTTATTGCAAATCTTTTTTTTTTTTAGAGATCATGCTAAAAGGTTATGTACGATAGCATAGGGCAGCTAGGTTGTTCAGTGGATAGAATGCAGGTCCAGGAGTCAGGAAGTTTCATCTTCCTGATTTCAAATCTGACCTCAAACACTTACTAGCTGTGTGACCCAAGGCAAGTCACTTAGCCCTGTTTGTCTCAGTTTCCTCAACTGTAAAATGAACTGGAGAAGGAAATTGTAGACCACTCCAATATCTTTGCCAAGAAAACCCCAATGGGGTCATAAAGAGTTGGACATAACTGAAAAAATAGCATGTTCTTATTAACTTTGGTTTCTGATGTAGAACAGATTCTCCAGGATTTTGATGTGGTTGGGGTTGGAGTAGGGGGGAGTATAGTCCTGGGACAATGTATGAGAAAACAAAGTGTCTAAATCAAGCACCAAACTAGAGTCCATAGACAGAACGTAAGCAAAGGAAGAGATAGATTTAAGAAATAGCCAGATTCATTGACCACTGGGTCAGTGTATAAAGCTCTCAGAAGTATTTATGGGGGAATATTACAGGAATATGGGAGAACTGACCAGCATAGTGGATTGATAGCCAGTCTCTAAGACAGAGAGGCTGCTTCTGACACATACTAATAGTGTGACCCTAAGCAAGTCTCTTTACTTCTTAGTGCTTTAAACAAGTCTCTAAGACCATAAGTTTTAGGGAAGGCACTGACCTTCATTGCTAGATATTTTCCCTACCTGGAAGTTCAATATACTAGTGAAACCATACGTCTAGTTCTTGTCCTCCCTGACTACACTCAAGGGGGCAAGGGTAGTAAGGAGAAAGGAGGAACTGTTTTGACTTCTTAGGTTCATTTAAAAGAAGATTTTCAAACAGTTTACCATTTTTTTCTCATTGTAAATTATCTGCACATGTTCTATGAGTCCTTTCCTCACTTTTAATGACATTGTTGTACCAATCCAAATGGAAAATTGCCCCTGTTATTAAATTGTTATCTACCAAAAAAGGGAAGAAGTTTAGATAATTCCAAATAGGAAATTCTAAATTAATTTCTATTTTATCTCAGAATAAATCCAGATAGCTATATTTAGGGTTCCATACCTCCATGCTTGGCCCTACAATGACAGGAATTACATTTTGTATGTAATATGTGTGGTATGAATTCTGCGACTCCTCTCTCTGCTATACGCCAAGAAGGCTACATTTCCCTTCAGGGTTCTAGGTATTCTAAAGGGTTTGTAGGTAGTTCTTTTCCCTGCCAGATGATTACCTCCATAGGGCTGGGGTCCTGAAGATCACTCCCCAAAATATCTTCTTACTTCTCAGACATCAGAAAAGGGAAGCCCCAAGGCTTTCCTGTTACTATGTGGTTTCCCACTAATCACCAAATTCCCCTAGACATCAATAAAGTCGTCACCAAAAAAAAATACTCAGAACTTTTTGAAAATGCTAACAGTTGTATATTGCCAGTATATGAAAGGATGGCATTTACCGGGGTGCCTTTGCCCAGAGCACATATACTCACTGAAAGACAACAAGGATTCCGTTTTCCATTAGACCAGGTTCCCAAAGTCCAGCAATTGAATGGGTGAAGACACTCTTGAGAAGATGGTAGAGTAATGGAGATCTCTGTTGTGCTTATAATAACATAGAGGAAGAGAAAAGCTGAAAGAACATAGAGATAGTAGTGTTTAGGTGAGGAGCATAGTGTCTGGTAGAAGCCAAGTTGGGTACTATATGGCAATAGCAGTAAATAGGATGTAGGGCAGGGATTCTTTTTTCTCCACTTAATAGTATTTTTTTCAATTACATGTAAAGATAATTTTCAACATTCACTTTTATGACATTTTGAATTCCAAATTTTTCCCCTCCCTCTCTCCCTTCTGCTCTTCCCTTTCCCCTCCCCAAGACAGTGTGCAATCTGATATAGGCTATGCATGTACAATCATATTAAACATATTTCCACATTAGTCATGTTGTGAAAGAAGAATCAGAACAAAAGGGAAAATCACGAGAGAGAGAGAAAGAGAGAGAGAGCTTTTGGAGTTATCTTAAATCCTTGCATTGATAAGAAGAGCTAAGTCTATCATAGTTAGTCATTGAACAATGTTGCTAGTACTGTGTACAATGTTCTCCTGGTTATGCTCATTTCACTTAGCATCAATTCATGTAAGTCTTTCCAGGTTTTTCTGAAGTCCACCTATTCATCATTTCTTATTGAACAATAGTATTCCATTGCATTCATATGCCACACCTTGTTCAGCCATTTTCTAATTGATGGGCATCCCCTAAATCTCCAATTCTTGGCCACCACAAAAAGAACTGCTATAAATATTTTGTATAGTGGGTCCTTTTCCCATTTTGTGATCTCTTTGGGATATAACCCTAGAAGTGGTATTGCTGGGTCAAAGGGTATGAACAGTTTTACAGCCCTTTGGGCATAGTTCCACAATGTTACTTTTTAATGTTTTTTTTTTAGTATTTTCTGTGCCTCTTTTTTTAACAAGTCTCTTTTTATAATTTTCTTGCACCTGTCTCATTTTTTTTTCTTAATTTTCTCCTACCATTCATCTCTCTTTTAAAAAAAAACTCTTCTATGAATTCTTTTTGGGTTTGTATCTTATTTGCATTTTTCTTTGAGGCTTTGCTTGTATCTTTTCCACATTGTTGTCTTTTTTGAGGTTGTGTCTTGGTCTTCCCGGAAACCATAGTCACTTTTTTTCTTCATTTTCTTAAGCTGCCAATAAAACAAGAAAGTGAACCCTGATTTGTAACTTTTGCTTATTTCTGAGGTGTAAATACTCACACTGAAATTTTAACAATTCATTCTCTAAAGCCTATATGAATTGACTCCAGTATACTTCTGAATTTAAGTAACAAAACTACATTCTGAGAAAAAGTCGACGGACTTCATCAGACTCCCTAGGGGAACATTTAAAGATGAACTAGAAGGGGGATAACAAATAGACTAAATATGGAAAATGTGAAGATTTTTATAACAATGCTTTTCACCATCAAGAAAAATGGAATAATCACATTTAGAATCAAACATCATGGTCTCATATGTGCTTATAAGGCAAGTGGAGCTAGGTTGCACAGTGGATAGAGCACCAGCCCTGGAGTCAGGAGGACCTGAGTTCAAATCTGTCCTCAGACACTTAACACTTATTAGCTATGTGTAACAGCAAGCACCCTAGCATATCCAGTATGGCTGTTAGCTCAGGTTCTTTGATCTGTTTTTCTAAAGGAAAACAACTCAAAAGGGGTTAGCAAACCTATATATCATTCACTTAGTTGTGGGGGAAAAGTCATCACCCTGAACTTTAGAAAATACAAACAGAAATTGCAAGCAGACAAAAAAATATACACAAAGAAAATAACATAATTCAACAGACCAACAGACAGGGCTTCTAGCTGTCTGACCATTACATACATACAAAGTTACCAGAGAGAGAAGCACCAACATCTGGGTTTTCAAAGCCAGGGGTGCCCAACGGCTACCCAAAATTTGATCTGGCCAAATCATACAGCTCTTCCCCTAAGTGAGACCCAAAACAAAACCTCACCTCAGAGTATAAATACCCTTCTTCAAGGTCAGAGGACATCACAACCTTTGTGATCCACTACCTAATTACAAAGTAACAAAAGATATGAGCCTTTTTGAAAAACAAGCCTCCCCTAAGTTGTATGAGCCCTGTCTGTTGGTCTGTTGAATTGTGTTATTTTCTCTCTGTATTTTTTTGTCTGCTTGTAACTTCTGTTTGTATTTTCTCTGAAGTTCAGGGTGCTGACGTTTTCCCCTGACCTAAGTGAATGATATCTATATTTGATTAAAGTAAGATTGTTAACCCCTTTTGAGTTGCTTTCCTTTAGAACCTGTGCTTGCAGCCATCCTGGGTATGCTAGGGTGCTAGCTGTTATACTATGTGACGCTGGGCAAGTCATCTTAACTCCAATTTCTTCACACACACACACACACACACACACAATAAAGCAAGTGGAAACAAACCAATGAGAACAAATATGGATAAAGTAGCTTCCCTAGACCAAGTATTTATAGAAGAGGTTCATACTAAAGAGGACACAATTTTGAAGGTGTTGAGAGATTGATTCTCAAGGTATCTGAAGGCAGAAAAGATAAAAAAGATGTGGGAAAAACCTTAGATCTTATTACTGAAAAAAAAAAAAAAAAGATGTGACCAAGAGAACATTTATAACTACTTTTCCAACTATATCTAATTATTTAATGAAAATCATCTATACATGCACAGGGGATTTCTTTGATGAAGGTATTAGAAATTTGTGGTACTAATTTTATAAGTGATATTCCATAGTAGACCACCTCGTTACATCACATGAGTACTATAAGATAAAAAGAATATAAGATCCCATTGTATTTACAGTTTGTTGACTACCTAAAAAAAGCTTTTGAAAGAGTAAAATATTGGGCAGCTAGGTGGCACAGTGAATAGAGCACTGGCCCTGGAGTAAGGAAGACCTGAGTTCAAATCCGGCCTCAGACACTTGACACACTAATTAGCTGTGTGACCTTGGGCAAGTCACTTAACTCCAATTCCCTTGCCTTCCCCCCTCGAAAAAAAAGAGTAAAATATCACCTCAAAGACTTGTCTAAAAGACATTTTTCATTCATATATCAAAATTTATATAAAATCTTTGAAAGATTCAGTAGGGATAATCTTGTTTAATGATCTAATCATAAATAGTAGTGAGGAATAAAACAGGGAGACATAGGCTGCCGAAGATATTCAGCACTGTCATGGAAGAGGTCAAGAACAAATTCCAAGTCAAAAAGAGATGCCCTATAGGTGATGAAGTCCCCGATACTTTTTTAAATGGATGATATTATGTTGATTGCATCAATCCATGCAACATTACAGAGCACCCTAAATGAAAGACAACATCACTCAGAAGAGTTTGGTCTAACAATCTACACAAGAAAAACCAAGAATGAATGGGTGAAGAAATGCTTATTGATCAGATAATGGTATGCAGCTGGATAGAAAACTGAAAGAGCACTTCCATCTGTGTATATATTTACAGATACATACATACACATATACTGATACATGCATACATGTACTAGATGAATGTTGCAAATGCAAAGTGAGTTAGACCTAGAGTTAAACAGGAGAGAGCATTTTGATTTTGGCAGCATGAAAAGTTCTTTTGATGACCCCAGGCTTCTCCCTGAAACAAAGACTCATCTTTTAAATGTCAATATTCTTCAGATGATGTTGAATGACTCTCAAGTTATACAACAATGCAATCTCTGAAAAACTGAAATTGATGATCAACCAAAGGGCAATAGAGAAGTGCATGATGGGTATGAATAAGTTGCCACATATTACAAACAAAAAAATTTGAAGGAGAATAGGAGTGAAAAATGTCATCAAATAAATGTTTGAGAGGAAAAAGATTGGCTGATCACATAGGCACAGCAAGAGACAACCAATGGGCATCTTGTTTTTCCATTAGTGTCCTTGAAACTTCAAGGGAACTTGAAGAAGACCTGTAGCATGTGGAGATGACTCATCCGAATTGCTAACAGCCTTTCCCCTTGTACGCTGCTGGGACTCATTATCCTCTTTGTCTTTCACTCACCTCTTTCTCACCTCTTTCTCGCCTCTTTCACTCCTCTCTGAACTTCCTTACTTCTGTCAAGAGTGCCACCATCTTTCTGGTTTCCCAAGTTTGCAACTTCAGTGTTACATTGGATTCCACTCTCTCACATCTGCAATATCAATTAGCTGCCAAATCTTGTTGATTCTACCTGTATAGCATCTCTCATAAGTATTCTCTTCTCTCTGCTCACACTGATATCACCTTAGTGCATGTCCTCCCATGGGATATTGGAATGGCCTTCTAATTGATCTTTATGCCTCCAATCTCTTCCCACCCCCTATTCATCCTCCACACAGCAACCAAAGTAATATTTCTAAGGCACAGGTCTGACCACATCATTCCTCTGTCCAAGAAAGTCTAATGACTGCCTTCTGCCTCTAGGGTAAATTATAAACTGCCTCTGTTTAGCATTTAAATCCCTTTAAATTGCAAATAAGGTCAACTTTCCAGGTTTTTACACAATATTACTTTTACTGCACTCTACATCCCAGCCAAACTAACTACTTTCTTTTCCCTATGCATAACATTATTGGTGTTGTTTAGTTGTTTCAGTCATGTCTGACTCTTCATGACCCCATTTGGGGTTTTCTTGGCAAAGATACTGGAATAGTTTGCTATTTCCTTTTCCAGTTAATTTTACAGATGAGGAGACTGAAGCAAACAAGGTTAAGTGGCTTGCTCAGGATCACAGTTAGGAAGTATCTAAAGCCAGATTTGAACTCAAGAAAATTCGTTTTCCTGACTCTAGGCCCAGCACTCTATCCATTGTACCACCTACCTCTGGCCTATTTATAAAACATTACATTTCCCATTTCACAGACTCTCCTTTATAACTAGAATACATTCTTTCCTCGCTTCTACCTGGTAATATCTCTAGCTTCACTAGTGGCACCCAGAAAGGGTCACCTCCTACCAGAGGCCTATCTTTGTTCTCATGCTTCTAATGGCTTACCTTGTGCTTAATTCACACACACACACACACACACACACACACACACACACTTATATTTACTTATCAGTGTGTATTTTGTTTCCTCTCAATAGAATGTAAGTTCTTTGAGAGCAAGGAATAGTTTGCTTTTATCTTTATATCCCCACCACCGAGCATGGTGCCTGGCACATATTAAATATTTAATAAATACTTGTTGAATGAATGAAGACTTGCCAGTTGAAGTTTGGCCACAGTTAATTCATGTCTATATATGTACACATACACACACACACACACACATACATGTATGCACGCTCACAACCACCAGATCCTTAGACTATCTTGTTATGGCAACTACTGATTTTCCCTCTTTCTCACTTAAGTACTCTGATTAAAAACAGCTCTGGACTTGAAGGAGTATTCAGATTTTTGTAGAAGTTTTTTTCCAAATAAATTTCAATGGATAGTTCAACATTTATGAGGAAGAGAGGGGGAGAGAGAGGGAAAGAGAGGGAAAGAGGGAGAGGGAGAGAGAGAGAGAGAGAGAGAGAGAGAGAGAGAGAGAGAGAGAGAGAGAGAGAGAGAGAGAGAGAGAGAAAGAGAGAGAGAGAGAGAGAGTTCACTTAAATATAAAATTTAACTTGTGATATGACTTCACTTTATTTAAAGGGCTAGTACTTTAGTACTGGAAAATGTGCTATGATTTGTAAATAGCTGATTTCATCTTTAACAGTTTTATAATAATATAAAAAGAGATGATTGAATCCAAAATTCTACTTAACATAAAAACCTATTTGACCAAGGATCACATTCCATTTGTTTATTGTCCTTTTGGCAGGAAAGTAAATTAAACTAAACTTAAACCTAAGTACTGGGTATTTATTTTAGGCTGAACAAGCAAGCTACAGTCATAATGGAGGACTGGAAATTATACATATATATATTTGTAACTAGCAATTATATACACTTTGTTTTGTCCCTCCTTGGCTTCCATTGTAACTTGACATAGAGTAAGTGACAAGAAGTTTAACCTTGGAGTAAGAACATCTCAGGTCAAGTCAGAGTTCTACAACTTACTAGCTCTGTGAGCCAGGCAAGGCATTTAACCTCTCCAAGACTTAGTTTCTTCATCTGTGAAAACGAGATGATACTTGCCCTACCTACTCAATTCAGTCCAATCCAATTCAGCAGCCATTTATGAAGTAGACTTTATGTTCCAGGCCCTGTACTTGTAGCTATAGATACAATACAAAAATAATAAAATGATCACTGCCTTTAAGGGGCTTACATATTATATACGGTTGTTCTAAGAAAAAATACTTCCTTATGTATAGTTTATATATCTGAACTTTTGTGATTATTAGGTCCTGAACATTTCCTAAATTTTACTACATATGGGATTTAAAGAGGGAAAAAAAAACACAAATTGTTTTAGATCTATTAACAGGCCCTAAAATATCTCATTTTATTTAGCGCTTTAAAGTTTTGCAAAGCACTCTATATATATATCATATTGTTTAAACTTCACAACAAACCTGTGAGGTAAGTTTTACAAGTATTATTACCCTCATCTAACAGAAGAGGAAACTGAAGCCTAGAGTGGTTAATTGACTTTCTAAAACATCTCCCAGCTAGCAAGGTGGGAGACAAACCTAGGTCTTTCTGACACCAAATCTGAAACAGCAATGACTCCTATGCCATAAGCCACCACACTTAAGCTATTTCATTTTTCTGTTCACACTTCCTTTATACACATACACATGTGTGCATCTGAGAGCATCTCTCCATACAGACTTGAGAATATGAAAGCTATCAGTATTCTTTTCAAGACTGCAGCTAAAAAGAAAAGAGAGATGGGAAGGCCAATGAATAGACTCTCCATTACAAACTATAGCAGCCATCTGTGAAACACCAGAACTTGTGTCTAGCCTGATGGGGATGAATTCCATCAGACCCAGAGAATAAAGCTTTGGAAAAGGCAATCTGGATTACAAAAGGGAATAATAAGAGGACCAGAGCATAAAAGTCTCAGTTACCTTATTACCCTCCTATCATAGAATCCAGTCACCTGAGGGCTCTTAGTCAATTAGTCCTATTCCATAGCTTGCAAAACTCCCATTGACTGGGGCAGCTTGGTGGCACAGTGAATAGAGCACTGGCTCTGGAGTCAGGAGGACCTGAGTTCAAATCCTGCCTCAGACACTTAACACAAAAACTGGCTGTGTGACCTTGGGCAAGTCACTTAACCCCAATTGCCTGGCAAAAAAAAAAAGAAAAGGTGATCTTCTAAGAAAGCCAATCCCTCTATTTGTGCTCTTGATACAATACTTTCTTGTGTTAGACAGGGTCGGTCCCTTCAGTCATCTCCCTTTGTCTCAGACACTTAACACACACAAACAAAAAAACCTAGCAGTGTGACCTTGGGCAAATTACTTAAACCCAATTGCCCTCCAAAAAGCAAAACAAAAAAAAACCCCCTCCCATTTGCTGCTCTCTTGATTTTTATAATTCACAATCTCTGTCTACTGAGGCATAAAACAAAAACAAAAAAATTCTTCACCCCACCTTCCACTCCTACCTCTTTCCCCAGCATTCTTACTCTCTGGAGCTCAGTTCTTCCTTGTCTCAGTCCCTTTCCTCAATCTTTTTCACTCCCATGATCTCTATTTCAACCACGCCTAGGAGTGGTTATGATTTTCTCTCAACCACATTTGCCTGAGGTCTCAGAATTTCTATTTATAATTTTCCCCCAGTCCCTACCCACAGTCTGGCCTCCTCTTCCTCTGTGCCCTCTGGGACTCCTGCTGCATTTGAACAAATTCCCCTTTGTCCTAGATCTCTTCCTTTCACCTAACTTCCACCTCATGGGACTCATGGGAACCTGGTTTGCTCTGGTTAACACTTCACCTCTGGTCATTCTCTTAGGTGCTAGTTGTTCTGTTCTACATCTCCCAGTCCATTATACATGCTCATGTCCTGCATGGTGGGCTGGGAGGAGGAATTGTCCTATTCTTTGCTTCCTATTGCCACTTCCAGACCCTTCCTACCCTCCCTCCCCACCCCCAATAACTCAGCAATTTCTCTCTTAGGTTTATTCCATTCACCTCTACTACCTTGTCTAAATCCTTGTTGTCATCTACCATCTTCCAGGTCCCTTTCCTTTTAAACCTGCAAAATGATCTTCCTCTTCACCTCAGCTCCTTGCCCTCATCCTAGGAGATTCATTATTCAAGTTGATGTCCTTTAAAATACAAGGTCTCCCAATTTGTCAACCTCTTCATTTTTCATGGCCTATACTCCCCATGAGCTGGTGAAAACTGGTTTGACTCACATGGTGGTAACAAGCACCCAGGATGCTTGCATGCTAAGGCTTAATAAACCAAAAGACTGAATTTTACCTCCACCTCAACTATTTGCTGCCATGGCTCAGCTAGATTTTAATTTCCTAAGTGCTTACCCTAATTCTTCATTCTTTATTAGTCGTTTCAGAAAATGTCCTCATATCACTGGTCCAGATTACCCTGCTACCTTTTCTATAGATTACAGTCACCTTTTAGAGGCATGTGGTCTCTCTGACTAAAAGTTTATATAAATTTGAGCCCTAAAGGGCTTTGTGACTTTAATCAGGGTGCAGATATCACTGCACATTCCAAACCACCCCACCCCCACTATGTGCTGCACAACAACTATTGTCCATGGAGGGGTCATGCCTAGGGTATTCCCAACTAGCATCTGTTCTCCTTCCTAGTGCAAGTAGAAAGTAGCAATGGTGAGTAGCAATAAACTTTTGTTAACTATTATCCCTGTGTGGCACAGTCACCCTTGACCCCACACTATGCTATCCCCTTTTTTACTGCTCTCTAATTTACTTTAGCTTTCCACAAGGATAATCATTCCTTTTGCTTTACTGTCACTCAAAATTTCCCCCCTCCCTGTTCCCATTCTCTGAATTTTCCCTCTCTGACCACAATTTGCTGTCCCAGTTCTTTCTGTCCCTTGCTCTTTCTCTAATGTTTGTTCTCATTGTGACTTATAGTATCCTCCTCTAGCCCACCCTACTTTGTTCTCCCAGTCCATTATTCATGCTCTGACCTCTCACTTCATATTTTTTTAACCAGTTGCCCAGTTCAATGACATAATTTCCTGTATGTTTAATGTCCTTGCCCATCACTATTCATTATTTGCAAATCTTCAACACCAAGTCACCCACACAATCCCCTTTCTCTATTTCTATTCCCAAATTGCAGAAAGTTGCCAAAGAAAATAATTCAATGGTGTGCCCATTTGGTCCACTACAGATTCCTATTGTTTAATGTCAGTTGGGCTCCAGCTATTGACTATCTTCTTATTCTTCTGACTGATTCTCTGACACATACCCCACAGTGAAGAATTCTATATACACAGCATTTAACTTTAGTTTCACATTTCCAGCTGAATATTTCCCAACAATATGTTTCATTAGCACATCAAACTAAATATGTTCAAAACTGTCAGCCAGTTAGTCAATAAGCCTTTATTAAGTACTTACTATATTATAGGCACTGTGCTGAGCACTGGGTATTCAAAGAAAGGCATAAGATAAACCCTGCTGTCAGGGAGCTCACAATAGGGGAGACAAAATGCAAAAAAGCTATGTACAAACAAATTATATATACATATATATATATATATATATATGGGAAGGGGAATAGGAAATTAGCAACAGAGGTAAGGTACTATCATTTTCATTTCTTTTTTAATATATATTTTGTTTAGATCAACTAAGATCTACCTTCTTTCCATTTTACCCCAATTTTCCTCTTCCCTGCAACTGAAAACACAAGAAAAACAAAGCCCCTTACAAACATGTATAATTAGTTTAAACAAATTTCCACATTATGTCCAAACTCCCTCCCTGCCTCCCGCCCCCCCCCTCCAAAAAAAAACAACAACCCAATACATGTAATCCTACATTCTGGTCCTTCACCTCTCTATCAGGAGGTTCATAGCATATTTCATCATTAATACTCTGAAATAGTTTCCTATTGCACAACACAATAGTGTTCCATCACATTTAAAACTATTACTTGGTCATCTATTACACCATTTATGGACATTTTATCAGATTCTCATTATTTGCCACATCAAAATGAGTTATAAACATTTTTTAGCTCCTTAGAATTTGCTTTACTTAGGACTAATTCCTGATTTATACTCCCTTTAATTTTCCTTCCCTGCTTTTTCCATTTCCCTCTAGTTCACTGATAAATGAAATGTATTTCCATACCTGTGTGTACATGTCTGTGTTATTCTTCCTTCTTTTGACCAATTCAGATGAGAATAAAGTTTTAGAGTCAGTCATTCTTTCTCAACCCCTCCTCCTTGTTTGTGTGGATACATTCACACAAAAAACACTTTGTATTGGCAATGTCTAAAAAAAAGTAGCAAGAAATCAATGAAAGTATGCTTTAGTCTATAATCTGAGTTCATCAGTGGTGTTCATGTTTCATCATGAATCCTTTGGAATTTTGGTAGGTCATTGTGTTGATTAGAGTTACCGAGTCTTTCATAGTTGATCATCTTTACAAGATGGCTATTAGTGTTTTAACTATTCTGCTCATTTCACTTTGCATTGTTTCATACAAGTCTTTCTGGGCTTTTTTTTTTTAAACCATCCCATTCATTATTTATTTTATTTTATTTTTTAGAAAAGAAGATTATTTATTTATTTATTTTAAGTTTTCGACATTCATTTCCACAAGATTTTGAGTTTCAAATTTTCTCACCATCTCTCCTCTACCCCCCACCCCAAGATGGAAAGCATACTAAATACCCCTTCCCCCAATCTGCCCTCTCTTATATACCTTCCATCCTCCCCTTACTTTCTTACAGGGTTAGATGTATTTCTATACCCCATTACCTATATATCTTATTTCCCAGTTGCACATAAAAACCAATTTTTTAACATTTGTTTTTAAAAGTTTAAGTTCCAGATTCTCTCCCTTCTCCCCTCCTCACCCATCCCCACCAGGAAGACAAGCAATTCAATATAGGTTACAGATGTGTAGTTATGAAAAACATTTCCATAGTAGTCATATTGTGAAAGATGAACTATATTTCCCTCCATCCTATCCTGCCCCCCATTTATTCTATTTTCTCTTTTGACCTTGTCCCTTTTCAAAAGTGTTTGCTTCTAACTACCCTCTCCCCCAATCTGCCCTCCCTTCTGTCATCTCCCCTCTTTCCTGTAGAGTAAGATACCCAATTGAGTGTGTATGTCATTCCCTCCTTCAACCAAATCCAACAAGAGTAAGGTTGACTCATTCCCTTTCACCTTCCTACTCTTCCCCTCCATTGTAACAGCTTTCTCTTGTCTCTTTTATGTGAGATAATTTACCCTGTTCTATCTCTCCCTTTCTCCTTCTCCCAATACATTCTTCTCTTATCTCTTAATTTCGTTCATTACATATTATCCCTTCATATTCAACTCACCCTGTGCCCTATGTCTACGTATACATGTGCACACACACACACACACATATATATATGTGTGTGTGTGTATATATATATATATATACCCATCTATACATACATACATATTCCCTTCAACTAGCCTCATACTCCTCATACTGAGAAAAGTCTCATGAGTTACAAATATTGTCTTTCCATGTAGGAATGTAAACCATTCAAGTTTAATAAGTTCCTTATGATTTCTCTTTTCTATTTACCTTTTCATACTTCTCTTGTTTCTTGTATTTGAAAGTCAAATTTTCTGTTCAGTTCTGGTCTTTTTATCAAGAATGCTTGAATGTCCTCTATTTCATTGAATATCCATATTTTCTCCTGAAGTATTATACTCAGTTTTGCTGGGTAGGTGATTCTTGATTTTAATCCTAGCTCCTTTGACCTCTGGAATATCATATTTCAAGCCCTTAAATCCCTTAATGTAGAAGCTGCTAGATCTTCTGTTATCATGATTGTGTTTCCACAGTACTCAAATTGTTTCTTTCTGACTGCTTATAATATTTTCTCCTTGACCTGAGATCTCTGGAATTTGGCTATAATATTCCTAGGAGTTTTCTTTTGGGGATCTTTTTCAAGAGGCGATTGGTGAATTCTTTCAATTTCTGTTTTGCCCTTTGATTCTAGAATATCAGGGAAGTTTTCCTTGATAATTTCTTGAAAGATATGATTAGGCTCTTTTTTAAATCATGGCTTTCAGGTAGTCCGATAATTTTTAAATGAATTCTCCTGGATCCATTTTCCATGTCAGTGGTTTTTCCAATGCCTTCTATTTTTTTTTTTTTTATTATTTTGGATCTGATGTATAGTATCTTGATTTCTTATAAAGTCATTAGCTTCCATTTGCTCCAATCTAATTTTGAAGGAATTATTTTCTTCAGTAAGTTTTGAAATTCCTTTTCCATCTGGCCAGTTTTTCTTTTTAAGGCATTCTTCTCCTCATTGGCTTTTTGTACCTCTTTTGCTATTTGAATTAATTGATTTTTTTAAGGATTTTATTTTCTTCAGTATTTTTTGGATCTCCTTTAATAGGATATTGATTTGTTTTTCATTATTTTCTTGCTTCATTCTCATTTCTCTTCCCAGTTTTTCCTCTACTTCTCTTACTTGATTTTTAAAATCCTTCTTTAGCTCCTCCATGGCCTGCAACCAGTTCATATTTTTCTTGGAGACTTTTGATGCAGGAGTTTTGACTTTGTTGCTGTGTTCTGGTTCTATGTTTCAATAATCTTTGTCACCAAAAAACAATTCTATAGTTTGATTTCACTCCCTCTGCTCATCTTGCCAATGAATTACTTGATTTTTGAGCTCTTCATACAACTCTGCTTCCAGAGTGGAGAGTGCTGTGTTCCAAATTTCTGAGATTTTGCACAGCTGTTGTCAGAGCTTCTTTTAGGCACCTGCCTCAGAACTGTGAGGAGAACTGCCTCTCTACAGCTTCAGTATGCCTCACCTCAGGAACGCCACCTAAGACTGCAACCCAGATCCAAGCAGGGCAAAGCAAGAGAATCCTGCCTCAGTGCCAGCAAAGAGAGCCCTGCAATTACCCTCTGGACAGTCACTTGGTTCCCCCATCATCTGTGGGCCTGGAAATCAGGAGGCAGCTGCTGCATACACTGACACCTTCACTGTTCCAGGGGCAGGAGCCAGACTGCACTCTTCTCTCACCCAGGATCAACAGTTTCCCCACTGACCTTTTAATTTCTTTTTGACATTTATGGGTTGAGAAGTGTTAAAACTGCCACATCTGCCAGTGATTCCATCCCCTGAAGTCTGCTTCAGCAGGTCTGGGCCATAGGTCTCTGCTGGCACAGCCCACATGGGACTGCACTCTGCTCCCAGCCCAGTGCGATAGACCCTTCCTGTCGACCTGCCATGATGCTTTCATGGGAAATTCTGTCACTTTGTGGGTTCTGTAGCACTAGAATTTGTTTAGAGTAATTTTTTACATGTACTGAAGGTGGTTGGAGCCCAAGCTCAAGCAAATTCCTGCTTTTACTCCACCATCTTGGCTCCACCTCCCCATTCATTATTTTTTACAGAAAATAGTATTGCATTGCATTCATAAACTATAAGTTGTTCAACCATTGCCCAATTGATGGATCCTCCTCTCTCAGTTTCCAGCTTTTTGATATCACAAAAAGAGCTTCTATAAATATTTTTGTGCTTATGGGTCTTTCTTTCTTTGATCTCTTTGAAGTATATACCTATTAGTAATATTAGTGGTTAAAAGGGTATGCACAGTATAATATCCTTTGGGGCATTGTTCTAAATTGCTTTCAAGAATAGTTGAACCAGTTCATAGCTCTACCAACAGTGAATTAATCTACTTGTTTTCTCACATATTCTTTACCATTTGCCATTTTCCTCTTTTTTCCATCTCAGCCAGTACCTCAAAGTTGTTTTAATTTGCATTTCTATAATTAAAAGTGGTTTATAGCATTTTCTCATATGGCTATTGAGAGCTTTGACTTCTTTCTCTGAAAACTGCCTATTCACCCCCCCTTTGACCATTTTTCAATTGGGAAATCACTCTTATTCTTGTACATTTGCCTCTGTTCCTTATGTATTTCAAAAATAAAGCCTCTATCAGAGAAGCTTGTTAAAAAAGATTTTCCCCCTATTTCTTGCTTTTCTTCTAATTTTGACTGCATTGATTTTTCCTGCAAGACTTTTTAAATTTTATATAGTTGAAATTATCCATTTTCACTCCTGTGAAATGCTCCACTTCTTTTGGTCATAAACTCTTACCCATATAGATCTGATAGTTCAGGTTTTTTCCATGCTCCTTTATATTGATTATATCATCCTTAACTTTTAAATAATATATCCATGTTATCTTGGCATATGGTGTTAGAAATTGGTCTGTGCCTAATTTCATCTAGAACAGTTTTCAGTTTTCCCAATGGATTTGGTCAAGTTTTTGCCCTAATATACAGGATCTTTTAATTTATCAAACACTAGATTGCTGTGGTCATTTGTTTCTGCATTTTGCATACTTAATCTGTTCCAATGATCAACATTTCTTTTTATTACCCACTAAAAAATTATTTTTATGATAGCAACTTTGTATACTAGTTTGAGATATGGTACATCTAGGTCTTCTTTCTTTCTTTTATTGATTCTTTTTAGAGTCTTAACCTTTTTTCCTTCATATATATTTTGTTAATTTTTTTCTAATTTTTTAAAGTTACTCTTTGGTTGCTTGATTGGTATAGCACTGAAAAGGTAAATTAATTTAGGTGACATTATCATTTTTATTATATTGGTTCAGCCTGCTCATGAGAAATTATTATTTCTACAATTAGTTATACCTGTCTTCATTTGTGTGAAGTATTTTGTAGTGTGTTTATATAATACTTCCTCTGTAAGTCTTGATGGGAAAAATCCCAAGTAGTTTGTATTGTCTGTAGGTTTTTTAATTAGAATTTTTCTTTCTATTTCATCCTGTTTGAATTTTGTTGGTGATGTACTGAAATGCTGATGATTTGTGTAGGTTTATTTTATAGTCTGTAATTTTATTCATTAATTTTTATTAATTAATTTTTGATGATTCTCTGGGGTTTTCTAAGTAAACCAAACATCATCTGCCAAAATCGATAATTTTCTTGTTTCCTATGCTTATTCCTTTAATTACTTCTTGTTTTATTTAGCTAGCATTTCTATTACAATATTGAATAGTAATAGCAATAATACTATTATTATTAAAATACAAAATTGCTTCAGCCTTGGTCTTATTGGAAAGGATTCTAGCTTTTCCTTTTTTACAGACAATGCTTGCTGTTGGTTTTGATAGATACTGCTTATTATTTTAAGGAAAACTTCATTTATTCCTGTGCCTTCTACTGTTCTACCAGAAATGAATGTATTCTATAAAAGTAAATAAATAAATAAAGTTAATTAAAATAAAAAAACCTTTTCCCACATCTATTGAAAAAAATCTTATAATTTTTGGTTGTTTATATCATCAATTATGGTTATAGCTTTCTTAATTCCTGATATGAATCTAAATCTTTGTTGTATGCTGTTATGTACATCTTCCAGTGTTTTCTTTATTTTCGCATTGATATTCATTACAGAAATTGGACATTAGTTTTTTGCTTCATTTCACCCTAATTTAAGTATCAAGATCATATTTGTGTTATAGAAGGAATTTGTTAAGACTCTTCCTTTACCTATTTTTTTCATGCGGTTTATATAGTATTACCATTAATTGTTCTTTAAGTGTAGAATTTGCTTACTTATCTATCTGGTCCTGCATTTTTTTTAACTGGATGTGTATGGTTTATTCAATTTCTTTTTCTAAGACAGGGTTAGTAAATGTTCTGGTAATCTGAGGAATTTATATTTTTGTAAAGACCCATCCATTTAATTTAGATTATCAGAATGTAATTTGGTAAAATTGCTCCTAGTAACTACTTTTTTAATCTTTGTTGGTTTTGAGTTCACACTTTTCATTTTTGATACTGATAATTTGACTTCTTTTTTTTTTCAATCATGTTAGCCCATGGTTTATCTTTTTTTATTGTTATTTAAAATTTTAACTCCTAGTTTTATTTATAAGTTTAATAACATTTTTTTACTTTCAACTTTATTAATCTCTCCTTTGAGTTTTAGGATTTCTATTTTGGTATTTAATTGGGGATATTTAATTTGTCAATTTTCTAATTATTTTTAGTTGCACACTCAATTTTTTTTTGATCTGCTCTTTTGTTCTTTTATTGATGAAGGTCTTAGAGATATAGATTTTCCTCTAAGTACTAGTTAGACAGTCTCCCACAAATTTTGATAAATTGTCACAATGCTCTCATCTCCTTTAATGAAATTATTGATTATTTCTATTTTTTATTCCTTTACCCATCAATTCTTTACAATTGAATTATTTAATTTCCAGTTAATTTTTAACTGATGCTTCACAGGCTTTTTATTGAATGAAATTTTTATTGAATTATGTTCAGGGAAAAAAAGGCATTTCATATTTCTGCTTTTCTGCATTTTTGTGATGTTTTTATGCTCTAATACAGGAATGATTTTTATGAAGATGTTATGCATAGCTGAGAAATAGGTATTTTCCTTTCTATTCTCATTCAATATTCTCCAGTGAGTGGTCCATTATTTCTAATTTTTCTAAAATTCTATTCATCTCTTTAACTTCCTTCTTGTTTATTTGATAGTTAGATTTATCTAGGTTTAAGAGGAATAATTTGAGGTCCCCCACCATTGTAGTTTTTCTTTCTAATTTTTTTTTCTGTAACTCATTTGACTTTTTCCTTAAGAATTTAGACTCTGGTGAATGAATGTTTAGTTTTGATATTAATTGATTGTTTGTGGAATCTTTTAGCAAAATGTAGTTTCCCCTTTAATCACTTTTAATTACATTATTTTTTGCTATTACTTTATCTGAGATCAGGATTGTTGCCTTCTTTTTTTTTTTTTTTACTTCAACTGAAGGATAATGGGCATTGTTCTTGTCCCTTATTTTAACTCTGTGTCTATCTTTCTCTTTCACATATATTTCTTGTAAACAACATATTGTTGAATTCTGGTTTCTAATCCATTCTACTATGTTCTACTTTATAGGCAAGTTCATCCTATTCATATTCACAGCTATTTTGCTTACTATATGTTCCCCCTATCCTATTCTCTTATATGTATCCTTCTCTTTAACAATTTTCTTCTAAAATTTCTTAAAATATGATGTCTAGGCTCTTTTTATTTTTTTAGTTATAGAATAGTTCAATGATTCTTAATTTTTTTTTCTCCTTGGTCTGTTTTTTTATGTCAATTGCTTTTGCTATGAGATTCCTTTTATTTTCTTCAATTTTTTAAAAATCTTTTTAGCCTTGTTTCAATATTCCTTACAGCCTCATGGAGTCATTTATTTCTATTTGGTCCATTGACATTTGTAGGGACTTTGTTGGTTGGGCAAGCTTCTGTTCCTCTTGTGATAAGCTGCTGATTTCCTTTTAAATTCATTCTTCCATAGCAATCATTTCTATTCCATTTTTCTTAAGCATTCTTATTCCATTAAAAAAAACAATTTTGACTTCTTCTTAATTCATTTCATTTCATCTAGGAATTCTAGCTGGGTTTGTACCTAAGGTCTGTTTTTCCCTGAGGTTTTGCTTATATATGATTTGTAGTCATTATCTTCTATATTTGTGTCTTGTGCATCCCTGCCACCAAAATAATTCATTATGGGGTTGGGGGGGGGGGAGGATGTTCTTTTTTTTATACCTTTGTATATTCTTTCAGCCTACTTCCTGACTTTAGACTTAATGTTAGGGCTAGATACTGTAGTGATTCTTTTTTTTTTTTTAAACAATCGGGGTTAAGTAGCTTGCTCAAGGTTACATGGCCAGTTATTTCTGGGTGTGGTGCTAAGTATCTGAACCCGGATTTGATTCCCAGGTCATCTTGACACTGGAGCCCGTGCTCTTACTCTCTGTGCTACCTGGCTGCCCCAACTGTAGTGATTCTTGAGGGAAGGTCTGAGCTGATTTTGTTGCTGCTTTCTTGAGGTTTTGTGGGTGTGTTATTCCAGAATCTCAGGGACAGGCTGAGGACATTCAAATTTTCAGTACTCTCAAAATGGCCTGATCTAGAACAAATTCTGGTTGTCTCCCCCTTAGTCTAGGCTCTGCAAGTTCCTGGCCTAGAACTTGTAAGATTAAACTGTTGGTGAACTCAACCCTTTATCAGCAAACTAGGAAGTTCTATTGCCTCTGAGTGGCAGAATTGTAGGTTCTCCTTTAGTATATGAGTTTCACCCTAGTTAATCCTCTGTAGACTGGACTAGATACCTAAGGTCTGAGTCATATCACTGCTACTGCTGCTAGCTTCTGAACTTCCTCCTTTCTCCAGACACAACCCAGGGCCTCCCTACCTAAGAATGCCATTCCCCTGTGAAGATCCCCTTCTCACTCCTCCCTGGATCTGTGACCTGGAGCTAGGTAGTTGTCAACAAAGCAGACAATTGACACCCAATATAGGTCTGGGAGTCCCCTCATTCATATCTGGGACCTCTACTTCCCCTGTTGCATAGAATCTCCTTCCCAATACCATGTGCTTTCATCCCACCTATTCCCAGAAACTGAGCTGTTTCCTTATGCTAAAATAGTATAGATAAATGAATGACTCACTGTGACTTTTTCTGGATTTTCACATTAGAATTCAGTCTGGTGCATTTTCTAGATCTATTTGGAGAGATTTTTGTAGAGAAGCTCACCTATACTGCTTCCTTTCACTCTGTCACCTTTGGGAAAGTACTAGATTTAAGCATGATTAAGAAAGGCTTCCTATAGAAGTGGATTTTAGCTGAAACTCAAAGGAATCCAGGGAATTATAATGCCAATGTGATATTCACAGCTCTCATAGCAGTTATGAATATGCTGGTGTAGTTCTGAATCACAAAATGTAACAAACTGTCCACATGAAAGACAGAACCAAAACATTTATTCAAAGACCAGAAAACCAAATCCTAACACCAGAAAGCCAAATCCATCATAGCAACCAAAAAGTTGGTACATATATCCAATGCAGTGAGCACCAACATCCCTAAGCCTTCCCTCCATCAGGCCTTCAAAACAAAACAGGCTCCCTTAAGCAAAAATGCCCTTCTCTCACTCCCACTAATTTCTCTTTCTCTGCTCTGCCTGCTCCCAGTTCTGCTTGAGGTCTCCTCTGTTCCTTCCTGCTCCACCCTTCCTATTCCACTCTTTCGGTAAGCGTCTCCATGTCATTATATTTGGCCTATTAAGGGCAGGGAAGGTCTTCAAATTCCCTTAGGCCTATTAAGGGTCAGGGAAGACCTTCAAATTCCCATTACCATTACATTAAGCCAAGAAGCAAAGATGAGAAAGTACAGCATTTCAAGCATGGTGGACAGCCAAGCAAAATACCAAGAGTTGAGAGATTGAGTGTCTTGTTCATGAACATCAAGAAAGTCAATGTCACTGGATTGAGGATCAGAAGAGTCTAATGAGGGGCAGCCAGGTAGCACAGCGAGTAAGAGCACCGGCTCCAGTGTTGAGAAGACCTGGAGATCGAATCCCGGGCTCGGACACTCAGCACCACACCCAGAAACACCTGGCCGTGTAACCTTGAGCAAGTTAACCCCAATTGCTTAGGGGCGGCCAGGTGGCTCAGCGAGTAAGAGCACCAGCTCCAGTGTTGGGACGACCTGGAGATTGAATCCCAGGCTCAGACACTCAGCACCACACCCAGAAATAACTGGCCGTGTAACCTTGAGCAAGTTACTTAACCCCGGTTGCTTAAAAATGAAAAAAAAAAAAGAAGAGTCTAATGCATAACAAAACTAGAAATATAGGGGATTGGTTATGAAAAACCTTGAATGCCAAATGGGATTTTACATTTTATCCTGGAGTTGATAGGTAGCTATTGGCTTTTATTGAGTAAGGAAGTAGCGTGGTTGGACCTAGTCTTTAGGAAAACCACTTTGTTAGCTTAATGGAAAGTAGTGTAGAGTAAGGAAAGATTTGGGGCAAGCAGACCAATAAACATGGGTATTACAATAGTCAAGGCACGAAGAAGTCAGGGCCTGCATGAGAGTGGTAGAAGTATCGGAGGAGATATGGAGGCAAATCTGAGAAATGTTCCAGAAGTGAAATTAACACACTTTGACAACAGCTTGCATGTGAATGTGGCTGAGAGATCATGAGGGGTCAAGGATGACATCTAGGTTTTGAACTTGGGAGACTGAGACAATGGTGGTGACCTGGATAGTAATAGGGAAGAGTGTAAGGGGGAGAGGGTTTTGAGTGAAAGATAATTAGTTCAGTTTTTGAGATAATCAGATTGATTCTGGATCTTTTTAAATTAATCCTATTTACAGTTAATTGATTTTGTTTTGTAACTGCTTAAGGCGTGATCCTTTGTCTCTGAACTTAATTCAGAAATTTAGCTAACCTGCAATGTGTTAAGTTTAGAAATCTAGTTCTCCTGTTAATCACTGTTCTATTCTTGTGTTAAGGAAATCTGTTACCCTTAGAGGATGTAAGTGGACACCAGAGAATCTGGTCTAGTATCTTTATACCACCAAGCTAGCCTTCAAGGATATCTGGCTTGTTATCCAAAGGAGTCTGATTCGCTATCTCTGTCCTTGCAGATGCAGCTGAATTCAAACAAATGAACACAGGAGTTCTTAGTCACAGGAGTGAAGGAGGGGGTTATTGCTAACCCACATTCCCAATTTCCATCCAATCATATTTCCTTCCATCTATGATACTAGTCTTCCTATTCTATACTCTTCAAAATATTTAAAAAAAGAGTTGTTCCCCTCGTTCAAGGTCTCAGTTTTTCTGGGGAAGCTGAGATCCAATTTATTGGTAAATTTGCACTTTAATAACAAACTGAACATGCTCAAACTTTTGTGCCTCAGTTTACCTTAATTTCAATTGCAACATTTTGGACATACTGAGTTTAAGCTGTCTACTGGACATTCAGTTTGAAATGTTTGATAGGTAGTTGGAAATGTAAGACTAGATGTTAGCAGAGCATAAGTAGATTTGAGAATCATCAGCTTAGATATGATTACTGAATCCATGGGAGCTGAGGAGATCACTAAGTGAAGTTATATAGAGAAAGAAGAGAAGAGGACCCGAGGCAGAGCTCTGTGGGATACCCAGGATTAGTGGGTGTGATCTGGGTAAGATCCAGCAAAGGAGACCAAGGAGTGATCCAATAGATAGGAGAACTAGGAGAAAGTAGTGTTTTAAAAATCTAGGAAGAAGAAAGAGTATTAAGGAGAAGAGTGATCAACAGTGTCAAGGAGTACAGAGAGGTTAAGAAGGATAAGGATAGAGAAAATTGGATTTGAAAATTAGAAGATCATTTGTGACTTGAGAGAGGACAATTCTGATTAAATGATGATGTCATAAACCTAACTATAGAGAATTAAGGAGATTGAGGGGAGAGAAAGTGGAAGCACCTATTGTAGATGGCCTTCTCTAGGAATGTATATACAAAGGGTAAAAGAGATAGAGGATAATAGTCTGGATGGAAGGATCAATTGAGGGTTTTTAGAGAATGAAGGAGACATGGGCATGTTTATAAGCAGTAGGGAAGTAGCCTGTGGAGAGGAAGAAATTGAAAATAAGTGAGAGTGTAGGGATGATAGAGGGTGTAATCTACTGGAGAAGATGAGATGGAAAGGGATCTCTTATGCAAGTAGAGGGGTTTACCTTGGCAAAGAGAAGGGCCACATCATGTGAGACAGGAGTTAAAGAAGAAGGGCATCTGAGTGATGTAAGGAGGAAAGGGAAGGAAAGATGTTGCTCTCAGAGAATGGTCTCAATTCTTCAGTAAAGTATAAGGTAAGATTCTCAGCTGAGAGAGTGGAAAGGGGAGGAGATAAGAGAAATTTGAGGAGAAATGGTAAGTGTTAGAAGAGCTACTTTAGAGAATGGTATTATAGTGAGTTGATTAGAGAGATGTAGAAGGATTGCCTATAACAGTGAGTGCCCAATTGTAGTTATGTAACATAAATTTGTAGTGGGCTCAAAAGAGTTTTGAGATTTTCTCCACCTTGATTTAGGAACATATATGTGGGAGCAAGGCTGAGGCTGGCAGGACACAATCAATGATATGATAAAGGGGCAAAGGACTCAAGAGAAGAGAACATTGTAGAGTTTAACTGGTTCACCAAAGGGTCAAGATGGGGAAAGGAAGACAGTATGGTTAATGCAAGAGTGATAGCCATAGCCGAAGAGAGAATTTAGGGAATGAGGAATTAGAGACCATGGTGTTAATAAAGAGTGGGGTTTTGAATGGAAATGCAGAAAGCCAATACATTGTGATCAGGTAAGGGAAGTTCAGATTTCTGAAGCACAAAGGTGGTGCATTTGTGAGTGATGGCAAGATCAAAATTATGACCATCTTTGTGTATGACTAAGGGGGGATGGAGGAGCAGGTTGTAGGAAATGCCTGAACTCATGCTATTCCATCTCCAACATACTCTTACAAACTTCCCTATTTCTGTTAAGGGCACTGCCATCTTTCCAGCCATCCTGTTTAGAAACCTCAGGGTCATCTGGGACCTCTCCTTTTCCCTCACTGACCACATCTAATAAATAGATTCTGTCCCTGAAACATCTGTTTCATTTGTCCCTTTCTCTCTACTCATATAGCCACCACCCTATTTCAAGCTTTCATCACCACTTGCCTGGATGGTCTCTTGTAACAGCTGCTTAATTAATCATCCTCCCACTAATCTCTCCACTCTCTAATCCATCCTTCATATAGCTGTCAAGATAATCTTTTAAAAGTCTTTCGTAGTTTAGCTATGTCGCCATCCTATTCAGAAACCTTCAGAGGCTCCCTATTGCCTCTAGGATAAAATTCAAAATCTAACCAATTAAAGTTCTCCATACTCTGGTTCCAAGCTTCCTTTCCAGCCATGTTTCCCACTAATCTCTTTTATTCACTCAATGATCCAGTCAAACTGCATTACTAGCTCTTCCCAGAATTCCATTTCCCACCCCATATATTACTCCCAAGCTATCTTCTATGCCAAAATTTTCTTAATTCCACATTATCATCTTTCTGAATCATTATTTTACTTTTAGTTTAGGTTTGTTTTCTTCTTTAAAAGCTTTCTTGATACCCCCATCTTCATCCCTACCACCCCTTTGTGAGTTCTCCTCCTCTTTAAATTATACTAGAGCATTTTATTTGGTCTCTCCTTTGTCCTCCTCCACACCCTACTTTATAATTGTTTATCTGAGTAGATATTGTAGAAAACAGTCTAAATTCCTAATAAATTACAAGCTACTTGAAATCGGGAACTATTTTGTTTTTATTCTTCATATCCCCAATCCAATCCTAAGAACGTACTATGTGCAAGGCACTTCACTGCTAGCAAAGTACCTTAGGAAGAGTAATGTCTTAATACATACTATTTTCATTGAACTGAATGAGGAGTCAGGGAAAGAGTTATGATTATGAGGTATAATCAAGAGTTATGATTATAACATTTCTCACAACCCTCAAAGTCTGGGGCTCTACCCAATGGGTTTCAAGGAAAGGTGAAATATGACAATAGACATATTTGACAAATAGACCAAGATTGTTTTATAGATTCCAGAAGGAAAAATAGATAATTTTGCATGGATGGAAAAAAAATAATTATCAAATCTGGAAGGGACATGAGTAATCACCTACTCTAACCCCCCTCAATTTATAGATAAGAAAACTGAGTTCCCATAGGGTTAAAACATCTTGCTCAAGGTTAGTCAGTAAGCAAGCCAAGAACCAGGGGTCCTGACTCCAAGTCTTTCCACTAAACATGTTGCTTTACCTGATTAAACTATTCTAAGCTCATAGTTTAGAGAAAGCAATGTGATTTCAGGATTAAAATACCCTTTATTCAGTCCAGAATTTTTTGGTCTCCTACATTCAATCTTCTCCTACTACCAACTATTGTTTACTTTTCACTCTAATGCAATGGACTCCCAGTAGTTGTTGGTGGCTACCATGGCAACAGAAGCTTAGGCCTTGTTTCAACCACCCCCTGTTCAATGTGATTTCCTTTTAATAAGGCAATTTCAAGAATATTAGCAATAAATCACCAGACCACAGATTTAGCTGTGGGGAGCTTTTCTTTTGAATGTCTAATAAGAGAAATAGGAAAGTGTACACAAAAATCCAATAGAGAAAATGGTCCAGGTGCTTTGACTGTAAAGGGGTAAATTAGAATTAGGCTCAAAATAGGCCTCTGAAATTTAAAAGATCCCTAGGAAGACACTTTACCAGACAAGAGCAAGATTCCTAAGGAATCTAGGTTGGTTGAGACACAGAAGTTACAACACTAAGCAGAGGAGAGAAATCCTAGTAAATTCAGATAACTTGAGTTAGTTCTGTTCTTCACTCTATTGCTACTTTGGATGATAAGTGAGGGCCGGTCCTTATACCCCCTATGCCTCCACCTGTACATATTTGATATGAAGAGACTGGAACCACACTGAGAAACAATTTCAATCAAGTGGGATTTGGCATAAGGTGGGTCAATCTTAAACTCTACAGATTTTAGTTACAGAAATACCAAACTGAACTTATTATATCAGGTAGTTCCAAATAATTACCCCAGAAGTAAATTGTGATAATATTATCTGTTGTACAGATTAAACTTCTGGTAAAGTACTAATGGTTTTAAATAAATTATTGTTTTTGTATGGAGAAAAAGATTTCAGAATTTCCTTAAAATGGCAATATCACTGTTCTGAGTGGTTTTGAGGTGAAAGATAGTTTCTTTCAAATAGAATTGCTGAGGCCTGACTGAAGGCAAGGGCATGGTCTGACTGGATCTTTGGTCTTTAGGTCCATGGAAGGCCTACTATTTCTGACCCAGGCATTCTATGTCACCCTGTATAAATGCTTCTCTGTCATCATCACTCACTGAAAGTCACCAGGGAACAGATGTCTTGCAGTTTGTGAGAGTGGAACAGCCTGTAGATTCCACCCACTCCCTCTGGTCCATCTGGGAAGTGGGTGAGACAAGTGAGCCTACACAGGGAGAAGGGTCTCCTGGGAATCCCCAGCATTCTGCCAGCAGTGATTTTGGTGTTTCAATAGGTGGCACTCTTTCTATGGAGATAGAAAGTAGTAATGTCCAAGAGAAATGGAGCCCTGCTATTTGCTTCCCCCTCAAAGGAGGCTTGTGGAATAGAAGTTAGAGTTAGAGTTAGATGGAATATTAGTGATCATCTAGTCTAGGTATTTTGTTTTATAGCGCAGAGAAGATCAAAGACAGAAATTCACCTTTTTCTTTTTCTATGCTTCCTCATTTGTTGATCTCAGCTCCAATGGCTTCAATTACTACCGCTATGCAGACGATGACTCCCAAGTATGTATTTCATCTCTCCTCAGTTCTAGTACTTCATCACAAACTGACTTTTGGACATTTTGATTTCTATGTTCCATACAAATCTCAATTCATCATGTCCAAAACAAATCTCATGTTTTCTCTAGAAGCCACACTTCTTCCACACTTCCCTCACGACCTCTGCGTCATCCTTGACTCCTAACACATCCTACATATCCAATTCAGAAGTTTCGTAACTTGTCCTATGCATTGATTCCTCTTCTCTCACACAACCACTGTCCTGGTTGGGGCCTCATTATCTCTCACCTTGACCATTACAATAACCTCCTAATTTGGACTCCTTTTCTCAAGTGTCTCTTCATTCTAATCCAGTGACATCAAACTCAAATAGAAAGGGGGCCAATAATCTATACATAAGGATATTGGCTTATATTGGCTTAATTTCAAAATGTAATCCTGTCTATATATTATTGTATTTTTATTTGTTTTGCTAAATATTTCCCAATTATATTTCAATTTGGTTCTGGGCACTGGGGGTGCTGAGGTACATGTTTAACAGCTCTGTTCTAATCCCCACACCACGCAACTATCAAAGTGATTTTCCTAAATCATAAATCTGACCATGTCACCCCCTACTCAGTAAATACCAGTGGACCTCTAGGATCAAGTATAAATTCTTCTTCACAGCCTGGTCCCTTTCTATATTTCCAGTTCCTTACACATTACTCTCCACACTCTCTGTGCCCCTAGCCATACTGGACTACTTTCTATTCTTCACATGCCTGGAATGCTCTTCCTTCTCACTTCTGCCTCTCAGAATTTCTACCTTCCTTTGAGACTCTACTCAAGCACCATCTTCTGCAGGGAACCTTTCCCAATTATCCCAACCAGTAGCACCTCCATCTCTAAGGTTTACTTGTAGCTACTTTGTATATATCTTGCATGACCCTATCATCTACATATTGATTCCCCCAATTAGAATGTGATTTTCTTGAAGACAGAGATTGCTTCCTTTTTATCTTCATATTCCTCACTGCTTAGTGTAAAGCAGTCGTAGATATGGAAACTGGTTCCTCTTGTCTCTTTTCTCTCTCTGTTCTGCCTCACTGAGTGCAGCCTGCACATACACATGTGTGTATGTGTAAAATATATCTAGACACATATAGATACACATACATATGTATCTATATATGTATATATATATATTACTCATACATATTAATATATTCATATGTATGTATACTACGTACAACTGAAGCTCCTGAACTCCTACTGGTATGCTTCTATTTTAAACAAATCAGTCAAGATAACACTATTAACACTACTAGCACAATCACAAAACATTTAAAAAACAGAACGCAAAGCAAGAATAATCATAACATAACAGGCCACCCATAAATATGGGTCGGATTCTCCCACCAATGCACACAATATCACTGAGGAAAAGAGCACACAAATTAGCCAAATCTGAGTGGGGGTGGGGTGGGGTACTTAAATAAAAAAACTCATGTGTCCATGGTAACTCATGACTCTAGATTGTAGGTCTTAGTATCCTTAGGGAACAGTCTGAACTCAAAGTCACCTTCTAAGTGACTTCCCTGATGGTTGCACTACTTGGTTAGGTCCTAAGAAAGTTTTTTACTCTTTTGCCCAAACTTTCCCTAAGCCTAGGAATCTTCAGAGCTATTCAGGTTGGATCTCTTGGCTATATTCTGAAGAATCTCCTTCTCTTCAACCCTAGGTGTCAGTAAAGGGCAAGGCAGTCCAGCCTTTCCTTTCCTCATCCATCCCTGTTAACCAGCAGAGAAGGCTTCCTCCAGTCAGCTCTCAGCAGCAAATGTGAAAATTCTGCTTTCCTCCAGTCAGCTCAGCAAAGGGTTGGTGTAGAACCTAAGCTCTTCTTTCAGCAATCAGTTCAGCAGCAACTTTACTATGAACTTGGCTGAGCTCAGTTCTCTTAAAGCAGCAGGGGGGAAGTCTCAGCTCATTGTCTCTTCCCTTTATTTCTGTTTTCAATTTTCTTCTGCAGCATCAGTTGTCATCTGTCTCAATCTCTCTTCTACCTCTGGAGTAAAGTCTCTTGGCATGAAGTGATCTCTTTCTTAAGGTAAGAAGCCAAAATTAACATTTCTGTCACACATACCACAAATTAGGTAGCATACAATTGCCTCATAGTCATGAAATGTCAGTGATCAAACAATGAAGAAGATCACACAATTGCGGGGGGGGGGGGGGGGGGGGGGGGGGGGGGGGGGCAAGCCAAGATGGTGGAGAGAAGTCAGGAAGTTGCCTAAGCTATCCCAGTTTTTGTGGGAAAGAACATTAGATTAAGCCTCCAAATGGATTCTGGAGGAACAGAACCTACAAAAAAAGACTGTGAAACAATTTTCTGGCTTAAGACAACTTAGAAGGACTTCAGGAAAGGTCTGCCTCACTTGGGTAAAAGGAGAGTACAGATCAGCAGATGGTGTCTGGGCAAGCCAGTACAGGGATGTTCTTTGCTACGGCACAGATCAGCAACTGAGGCCCCTTGGTCCTAGCTCAGCAGGCTAGAGACACAGCACACCACCTGTGAGGTCTTCGACCCCAGCACAGAAGGCAAATTGTCAGCCCCAGAAACCAGGAAACAACATATGCAGCTAGGTTGGGCCACCCCAGTGCAATGAGCAAGGCACCAGCACCTGAGGCCCCAGCACAGAAAGCCAGAGACCAGGCCCCTAACCCCCAGCAAAAGAAACTTGAGACAGTAGCCCATGTGCCCCAGCAGCAGAACTCAACTTTAAAATAGGCAAAAATATGAGCAAAAAGCATAAAAGAACCTTGACCATAGAGAGCTTCTATAGTGAAAGGGAAGATTAAAACATAAACTCAGAAAAGGACAACAGTGTCGTGATGCCTGCATACAAAACCTCAAAGGGTAGTATGAGTTGGTCTCAAATCCAAAAAGCCTTCTTGGAAGGGCTCAAAAAGGATTTTAAAAATTAAATAAGAGAGGTAGAAGAAAACTGGGAAAAAGAAATAAGAGATATACAAGAGAAAGTAAACATTTTGGAAAAGGAAGAACAAAAATTGACTGAAGAAAACAATTCCTTAAAAAATACAATTGGCCAAATTGGGGAAAAAAAAATCCACTGAAGAAGATCATACGAGAAAGGGTAAAGTGTGTTATTTAGTACTTATTTTGAGGAAGATGTTTAGTCATTTTAACAAGATTACAACAAAGAATGTCTTATCTGCTTCTGTGTTTCATTTAAGAAAATAAAAGCATTTTTGAGAGGCAATATGGTATAATTTAGAGAGAAATTAATATGAATTAGAGGAATCTAATCCTAACTCTGATATTTACTAACTTTGTGACCTTAGGAAAGTTACTTAACCTCTCTGGCCTCAGTCTTTCCAAGTAAAGCAAGGCATTTGGATTATTTGGCCTCCAAAATTCCGTCTAGTTCTAATGCATGATCCTATGATTCTTTTGGTTTGAGGCTCTTTGGATTTTTCCCTCTTCAGATTTTTCAACAGTTTAATATAGTTGAAGAGAGCATCAAAGGGTAGAAGGGGATCATGTAGACTAATTATATGTGAATTAATGCAGCTAAGAAAACCAGAAAGAATTTAAAAAAAAAGACTAAAGAGATCCAATAAAGTTTATTCCCTTTATTCATAGAACACTCCTTAGTCTCTCTGAGTCTGTTTACTATATCTTTTCCACAAAATACTACCAAGATTTGTTCTTGACTCCTCATCCCAAAACAGACTAAGTTGTCAAAGGTTAAAAGAGACTCCTACAAAAAAAATTACTGAAAGTTGTGAGAAATGACAGCTGACTGCCTCACACTAAGGAAGACCAAAGTAACTGGCGGGGGGAGGGGAGAGAGTGAAAGAAGAAGAAAGAAGGAAGAAGAGG
>NW_027187419.1:83373021-83401196 GCF_028583685.1 Petaurus breviceps papuanus | reverse complement strand
AGAAAGAAAGAAAGAAAGAAAGAAAGAAAGAAAGAAAGAAGAGAAGGCCAGCTGCACCACTATTAGGCCTATACTCCAAAGATAGCATAGAAAAAGGAAAAGGTCCCAAATGCATAAAAATACTTATAACACTGTTTTTTACATTGTCAAAGACCTGGAAACTAAGTTGTTGTTGAGTCATTTCAGTCAAGTCTGACTCTTCATGAGCCAATGTGGGGTTTCTTGGAAATTAAAGGGGTGCTCCCAATTAGGAAATAGCCAGGGATATGCTAGTAAATGTGTAGCAACCTGGCTCTGATGGGGAAAAAAGTATGCACTGACTTTAAAGTTTAATCTGCATTATTATTAATTATTCTTAAGTCTAGACAATCAGCAAAGCAATAAACCAAGCTCCAATTTGCTGTGATTGCCTTTTCTGAGGTTTAAATGCTTACCTCACACAGAACACTTGACAACTAATTCTTGGGTTAGAGTTGGTATCAGGACAACTCTGGGATTAGCTGAACAAATTATAACACATGAATGTGATGGAATATTATTATTCTATAAAAATGATGACAGGGATGATTTCATATAAGATAGGATGGCTTATATGGACTAATGAAGAGCCAGAACAATCACTATAATAACAACACTGTAAAAACAAATAATTTGAAAAAAAAAACACTTAAGAACTTTCATCAGCAGTGTTGACCAACCACGATGTCAGAGAACCCATTTTGAAACATGATATCCTCCTCCTGAATGCAAGGTAATGGACTCAGGATATAGAATGAGACAGATTGTTTGAACATGGCTGATGTAAGAATTTGTTTCATTTTATTATTCATATTTGTTGCATATTTATTTCTTTTTCAAGGAGGGAGAGGAGGGGAAGGAGTAAAAGATTTTTTGTTAATTTTTTTAAATGAATTTTTTTCAAAAAAAAGAGATGGTGCCTTACTCTTCTTTATTATAACTCATAACAGTAGTAATCAATGCACAACTGCAGTAGGTCCCATTTCTCCCCATTCTCTTGTCTCACATATCTTCCTGAAGAAATTGTAAATTGTAAATTGCGAAATTTTTACAGTTGGCTCTTCTGGGATACACTCCACATAAAGTAATTATTAAAGTCATCAGAGAGATTTCAGACGAAGTCCATGAAGATGGACTATGCTAGAACTTGGTATAAAATGACGTTCATTCACTCAACAAACATTCATTAAGGCCCCAGAATGAGGGTGGCAATGGCAGTGGGGCCTTCTGTGATCAAATTCATGACGACTGAGCAACTAGGCCATCTCTTTGAAGCTGAATAAGAGGCTTTTATGGTACAGGAAGGAAATTGGGAGAAGCCAGAGAAGAGGATAACCCCATCTGAAAACAAACAAATCACAAGATACAAAATTGCCTCCCTCTGATACTTCAAGAAAGGAGTCACTACACTACAAAGCTCCACTTCCAAAATGTGTGCAGAGAAACTGCAAAATAAAAAAATAGACCAAGTACTTTCTGAGTAAAATCATGTTATGTATTCAGCATTGTGTTTGATGCTGCTTAGGATGCATGCAGAAATTTTATCTCTGACTTTTCACTATTCTTATGAACTTGCTCACAATATCTAACAGACGTGTATATGTAACAGTGGTTGGGGGTAGTAGTTGTGGATGAAGAGTTCTAATATTTGCTTTGGGACAAGAGTGGGACTGTTGAGTCTTCTCAAGGAATCCCAGGCTCAGACCCCAAGCCCCAAACTCCAAACCCTATACCCCTAAACCCTAGGTCCCAGCCTCCAAGCCACCAGTATGATGTTAAAGTTCAAGTACAAAGCATGGATCAGCATCAAAGATGGATTGGGTAAAGGGAAGAGGGAGTGTCAAAATGAGGGACTATGCTATAATCTAGCACCTTATTATGTTTTGACAAAATAAATAGTTGTGTTAAAGTATCTAAAATTCTAGTCACTAGTAGCTTCTGACCCCAATGGTGAGAGTGGAACCTAAATATTAACTGATTTTTAAGCACACATATGATTAAGCAATTATTACTGCAGAAATTCCATGAAGAAATGGATTGTAACAAAGGTTGTTGGGGCAGCTAGGTGGGGCAGTGAATAGAGCACAGGCTCTGGAGTAAGGAGGATCCGAGTTCAAATCTGGCCTCAGACACTTAACACAAAAACTAGTCTTGTGACCCTGGGTGAGTCACTTAACCCCAACTGCCCTCCAAAAAAAAAAAAGCAAAAGGAAAAGGAAAAAAAACAAAGGATGTGTCCCAAATTGTCATGAAGCACAGCAAATCAACAGTCTCTTCACTGTGATCAAATATGGTTTCATAATTCCAAAGTACATATTCTTGACACAGAAACTTTTGAAATGACATTTGACCCTAAAGAGGTAGGAGCCATTCCATTTGCAAGTCACTTGCAGTCTGATAGAAAAGAAGTCTTAGCTGAGATTTATGTCCCAAGGGAAGGATTGTGACCTAGTAACAGGAGATTATGGTGAAAGGGATGAATCCCAAAAGGAAATATATATAATGGGGCTTTTGAAACCAACTCTGCCATTGTTCTTAAAGAGTGTTGATCTTAGAGGCAGCCAGGTGGCTCAGTGAGTAAGAGCACCAGCCCCAGAGTCGGGATAACCTGTGATCGAATCCAGGCTCAGATACTTACCACCACACCCAGAAATAACTGGCCGTATAACCTTAAGCAAGTTACTTAACCCCAATTGCTTTAAAAAAAAAAAGTGTTGATCTACTGTCTTACAATACTGTTTATTGTTCATCTAACTTTCCCAAAGGTCTCTCTCTAACTCCTTTCTGTGTGTTGTCTCTTCCATTAGAATGTAAACTCCCTGAAGGCATCCTATTGTATTGTCATTCATTAACATTGAGCTTAGTGCAGAATAAACATTTAGCAATTTTTTTTTTCATTCATTTATTTATTTAGTGCTAAAGTAAGAGCTGCATCTATAAGGGAAGGACTCAAGGAAGGACAACTTAATCCTGACTTTGATGCTGTTTAATATTGCATTGCTTTTGCTGATCTGGCAAGGTGTATAATCTCTGACAGACATTGCTACCTGCTGGAGGCTACTTGATTTCTTGTTCTGTTGATTGTGCAGACTTAAGAAAATGTTGGAGAAAATGTTTATAATCATAAATTAAATTTAAAAGCATACTGTGCATACCTTTTCCTGGAGAGACACTTATTTATACATTTACTAGCACACTGTTGATGAAAATTGTCAATGTTGGTGGAGCTGTGGAAATGCAGTTACATTAATACATTGTTTGTAAAACTGCAACGTGGTCTAAGTATCATGGAAAACAGAAATGTGATTGAAATGTTCAAGATTTTAGGCCCAAAGATACCAGTGCAAGGCATATACTCCAAAGAGGTTGAAGACAGAAAGTCCCATATTCACCAAAATATTAAAAGCAATATTTTTTATGGTAGCAAAGAACTAGAAACACTGATTGGAAAAATGGCTAGATATATTATGGCATATGAATATAATAGTAATACACCTTTAAAATGATGGATACAAATTCAGAAAGGCATGGGAAGACTCATATGAACTGATACAGCAAAGTGAGAAAAAACTGAAAAACAGTAAACACAATGACTACAACAATGTAAATGGAACTCATTTTTAATGAATTCTATATTGACTTAATAGCTTGGAAAAGGAGCACAAAAACACTGAAGAAAATAACACCTTAAAAAAACCAGAATGTACTAAATTATAAAAGAGGCACAAAAATCTACTGAAGAAAAGAACTCCCTAAAAAGCAGAAGTGGGCAAATGGAAAATGAAGGGATAAAATCACTGAAGAAAATAATTCCTTAAAGATTAGAATTGGGCAACTGGAAGCTAATGACTCCATGAGACATCAAGAAATAATAAAACAAAACCAAAAGAATGGGGGTGAGGTGGGAATAGAAGGAATCATGAAATATCTCTTTTGGGGAAAAAAAATGGCCTAGAAAACTGGTCAAGGAGAAATCTTTTAAGGATTTTTTGGACTACCTAAAAACCAAAATTAAAAAAGTAGCCTAAACATCATATTTCAAGAAATTATCAAGAAAACTGCCCTGATATTCTAGAATCAAAAGGTAAAATAGAAATTGAAAGAATCTACCAATCACTTCCAAAAAGAGGTCCCAAAATGAAAACTCCATTATAGTCGAATTCCAGAGGTCTCAGCTCAAGGAAAAAATACTGCAAGTAGCCAGAAAGAAACAATTAAAAAGTTGTGTGTCCATAGTGAAGATAACACAAGATTTAACAACTCCTACATTAAAGAATCAAAGGATTTTAAGTGTCTGAGGTCGGATTTGAACTCGGGTCCTCCTGACTCCAGGGCTGGTGCTCTATTCACTGCACCACTAGCCGTCAGATGGAATGTGATATTCCAAAGGCCAAAGGAGTTAGGATTCTAAATACTTAGCTACCTGGAAAAAAAAACCACTTAGGTATCTAGCAAAACTGCATATAATCTTTCAGGGGGGAGAAATGGATATTCAAGGAAAAAGACAACTTTCAAACATTTCTGATGAAAAGATCAGAACTGGATACAGAATATGACTTTCAAATATAATAAACAAGAGAAGAAAAAAGATAAACAAGAAAGAGAAATAATAAAGGATTCAATAAAATTAAACAGTTTAATTCCTACAAGGAGAAAATGATATTTTTAGTTCTTAAGAACTATATCATTATTAGTACAGTTAGGAGGAGTATACATAGAAGGCATGGATGTGAGTTGACTATGATGGGATAATTTCCAAAAAGTAAAGTTAAGGTGTGAGAAAGAGGGGTATACTGGGAGACAGAAGGAGGGAAGGTAAAACAGGGTAAATTATCCCCCCCCCAAAAAAAGGCATGAAATGATGAGTTTTTACAGAAGAGGGGAAGGTGAGGTGGTGAGTAACACTTGCAACTTAGTCTCAGCAGAATTGGCTCAAAGGAGGAGTAACATACACACTCAGTTTGGTATAGAAATCTATCTTGCCCTACAGGGAAGTAAGAGGGGAGGGGATTATAGAAGGAAGAATGATAGAAAGGAGGGCAGATTGAGGGAGGCAGTGGTTAGAAGCAAATTAATTTGATTTTTTAAAAAGAAAGAGGAAACCAAATTACCAGTATCAAAACTGACAAAGGTGAATTTGTCATCAATGAAGAGGAAATTAAAAGCAAGTATTAGGAAGTATTTTCCCCCAATTACATGCCAATAAATCTAGCAATCTAAGTGAAACAGAGGGATATTTATTTTTTTTAAAAAAAGGTCAGATTAGTAGAAGAAATAGAATACTTAGATAACAGTATCTTAGAAAGAAATAAATTAAAAAGTCATAAACTCCCTAAGAAAAAAATATCTAGGTCCAGATGAATCCACAAGTGAATTGTACCAAACATTTAAAGAATACTTAATTCCAGTACTATGTAAACTATTTGGAAAAATAGGCAAAAAAAGGAGTGCTACCAAATTCCTTTTGTGACACAAATATAATGCTGATACATAAACTAGTAAGAGCAAAAACAGAGAAACAGAACTATAGACCAAGTTCCCTACTGAATATTGAAGCAAAATTTTTAAATAAAATAATAGGAAGGAGATTATAGCAATATATCACAAAGATCATACACTATGACAAGGTGGATTTATACGAGGAAAGCAGGAGTAGCTCAATAGTAGGATAACTATCCTCATAATTGACCATATGAATAACAAAAACAAGCAAAATCATGATTATATCAACAGATGCAAGAAAAGCTTTTGACAAAATGCAACGGTCATTTCCATTAAAAACACTGAAAAGTATAGGAAGAAATGGTCCTTTCCTTAAAATAATAAGGCATCTCTATCTAAAACCATCAGCAAACATTATCTGTAAAGGGGATAAGCTATCAACCTTCCCAATATGAGCAAGGGTGAAGCAAGGATATCCATTTTAACTATTGCTCAATATTTTACTAGAAACATACTAGAGCAATAAGAGAAGAAAAAGAAATTAGAATAGGCAATGAGGAAACACAATCATTCTTTGCAGATGATGTGATTGTGTACTTAGAGAATCCTAGAGAACCAACTAAGAAACTATTTGAATTAATCAACAACTTCAGCAAGTTTGCAGGATATAAAATAAACCCATATAAATCATCAGCATGTCTATATATTACTGAGAAAGTCCAGCAGCAAGAGATAGAGAAATTCCATTTAAAATAACTATAGACAATATAAAATATTTTGGAGTCTACCTGTCAAGACAAACTAGAAAACTATAAGAACATTATTACAAAACACTTTTCACACAAACAAGGCCAGAGTAAAATAATTGGGGAAATATTAATTGCTCTTGGGTAGGCTAAACCAATATAATGAAAATGACAATTCTACCTAAACTTATTTATTCAGTGCCATACCAATCAAACTACCAAAAATTATTTTATAGACCTAGATAAAATGACAAAATTCATCTGGAGGAACTAAAGGTCAAGAATAACAAGGGAATCAGTGAAAAAATGTGAAGGACAGTGACCTAGTAGTACCAGATCTCAAAGTCTATTTCAAAGTGTTAATCATCAAAACAATCTGGTACTGGCTAAGAAATAGTGTGGTGAATCAGTGGAATAGATTAGGTACACAAGACACAGTAGTCAATGACTATAATAATCTAATGTTTGATAAACACAAAAATCCAAGCTTTTGAGACAAGAAGTAGATATTTGACAAAAATTACTAGGAAAAACAGAAAACAGTTTGGTAGACCAACATCTCACATCATATATCAAAATAAGGTCAAAATGGTTTGATGTGATTTTTTAAAAAGGAGTATATCATAAGCAAATTAAGGTAGAATATCTTACCTGTCAGATCTTTTAAGGAGGTAGAAGGCTCTAAGAAGTGTAATGCAGTCAGTCATTCAATCAATAAACATTTATTAAGTGCTTACTATGTGCTAGGTGTTGTGCTAAGCTCTGAGAATACCCCCCCCCCTTGCAAAAAAAAAGACAAAATATAGTCCTTGCCATCAAGGAACTCACACTCTAATGGGGGAGACAATAAGCAAACATATATGTACAAATAAGCTATGTACAAGATACATGGAAAATAATTGAGAGAGAAGGCACTAGAATTAATTTCAGTTGGAAAAGGCTACTTATAGAAGAAGGATTTTAGCTGAGGCCTAAAGGAAGCCAGGGAAGCAAGTTGTCATAGATGAAGAAAGAGAACATTCTAGGCATGGGGGACAGTTGGAAAAAATGCCTGGCGACAAAAGATGGAGTATCTTGTTCGCAGAATACCAAGGCGGCCAGGGTGTGATTGGATGGAAGAAAACAGGGTGGGGAGTAAGCAGTAAGAAGACAGGAAGTATAGAAGGGGGCTAGGTTGTGAAGGACCTTGAACACCAAAAAGAGGATTTTTATATTTGATCCTAGAGGTGATAGAGAGGTGCTGAAATTCTGGCTACATAATACCAAACCCTCTCCACCAAGGAAATAGGAAAGACATAAAAAATCAATGTATTTAGATGAGCATTTTATAGATGAAGATTTATGATCCTCACATTTAAATGTAATATGTGCCAAATACAAAAACAAGGACAAATGATCAAAGATATATTCAAAAGAGTGACACAAAATTATAAAACATACTAAAAAATAAAGTGAATAATGAACAGTAAGGTAAAAAATGTTAAAGAAAATAAGAATTTTGTAAACTATGTTTTGATTTTTAAAAACTGGTTGTTTTCATGGATCACAAGCTCAATATTAAGCAACAAAATGACATAGCTACTGAGAAAGTAAATATAACATTAGAATTCATTCATAGAAATATATTGTCTTTGAAGTATTGATTATTGAAATGTTTGTTGGTCAAGGGAGAGAGTACTACCACTATAGTTCGCATTAGTTCAAGTACATATGAAGTAATTTTAGTTACCATATAGGAGAGTGTTCAACAAACTAGAATAATGAGGGGTTTGGACTGGTAAATGGAGCATTCTGGGAAACATTTAACAACTTGTTCTGTGAAAGAAAAACATATACAACACATTTTTAAGTTTAATTTACATTATTAACATTTTCTCTATCACTTTCTTAAATCTAGATGATCAACAAAACAATCAGTTCAAGACCTAATTTGTAGTGTTTGCTGATTTCTGAGATGGCAGTGCTCATCCTGAAAATTTAATCATTGACTCTTGTGGTAGCACTCCTTCATGCAGACACCCCAGGTGGGCAGCGACAGAACTTCCATGAAGAGGTCCCTATGGAGTTGCTTCCAGATGAATCATGAAGACATTCAAGGGAAGTGCCTTGGAGATACTCCAGAGAATACAATGATGTTCTATAGGTATAGACTAACTACATGATTGAGAGGAACCTTTTTCAACTCTCTCGCTAGCCAAAACTGTTGTCTTCCAAAAGGCCAGACTTAATTTTAGCCATTTCTTTGCTCCGTTCACATCTTGGGGATGTTGGTACAGATGGCAACAAGAAGTTGAAAGTATACTGTTGAATATTTGAGGAAGCTAGGTGGTCCTGGATAGAGCTCTGGGCCTGGAGACAGGAAGACCTGAATTCAAATCTGCCCTAAGATACTAGCTTTGTGACCCTGGACAAGTCACTGAAACCTGTTTGTTTCAGTTTCCTCATCTGTAAAATGAGCTGGAAAAGGAAATGGCAAATCTCCTGTATTTTTGCCAAGAAAACCCCAAAAGGGGTCATGAAGGATCCAATACAACTGAAAAAAAAATGACTAAACAACTATAAAGCTGGTTCAGTGAACAGAGCACTAGTTCTTAAGTAAGGAAGACTTGAGTTCACATTTGGCCTCAGATACTTAGTAGCTATGTGATCCTGGGCAAGTCATTAAACCTCATTTTGCCTCAGTTTTCTCATCTACAAAATGGGGATAATAATAGAACCTACCTCCCAGGGTTGTTAAGATGATTAAATAAAATAATTGTAAAGCACTTAGCACAGTGCCTGCATGTGGCAATATTAGCTATTATTATTAATAATTATTATTATTCAACACAACCAATCATCTAAACACAATTGTTCCTCTAAATATTTCCCAGTTCCTGCTAAGTTATTACACTTACCAGTCTTCTCAATGATTCCTACCCTTATGATTCGTTTTTAGTCATTCACAGAAACAATTTCTTTGAGACCAAACTTCAATTCAATGCATCTCAGAACCTTAGAATCTTTAGGGTAGGAAAGAATTTTTTAGTTATTTTGCCTGGCTTCCCACACAATGATCTCTTTTGACAACACCCCTGACAGATGGCCGTCCAGCCTCTGCTTATTTCCAGTGGCTGGTTACTGATGATTTCACCAGGCAATGTGTTCCCATTTTGGATAGGTCTAATTGTTAGAAAGTTCTTCTTTATACTTTGCCAAAACTGTTTCCTATAATTTCTACCCATTGGCTCTAGCACTTCCTCTGTAACAGAACAAGTCTATTTCTGCTTCCATTAGGTAGCCCTTTTAAACACTTGAAAGCAGATATTTGTCCCATTTTTTTTTTCCTTTTCCTCACCAAGTGCTTTTCATTTTTCACATGACATCATTTCCATATCTTTCTCCAGTGTTTTCCCTTTGACACTGTTCTGGGGCAGATATAACTCAGGCCATACACTTATAACTTAGGACTGATGTTGCAATGAAATGAGATACACTTAGGTCATTCAACAGTTAGCAAAAGAAAATTTACGTAGTCATCACAAATGGATATTCTGCAAGAATATACATTGAAGAGGCCCTGAATTGAGTCAGCTGAGCTAAGCCCCCTGGCCTGAGATGCTCATTGGATTCCTCTAAACATCAGAGAGTCCCTGGAGCTCCTTGTGGATATTTTGTATTCAGGCACTGACAAGTGGTCAATTACCTAAACCTTTTGTCCCCTGAACCAATCAAGTGTGGTTTCAATATTTTTAAGGTATTGATTGTTTTGACTTCAGTACTTTTTAAGGGAAAAGTAGACTAACTTTAAAATATTGTTCCCACTATGTATACTTACCTTAGTTTGTCAATCTCTCTTAAAATGAGTACTGACAACTGAATGGTTAGCTAGATGGCACAGTGAATAGAGCACTGGGCTTGGAATCAGGGAGATTCATCTTCATGAGTTCAAATCTGGCCTTAGACACTTACTAGTTATGTGACCCCAGGCATGTCACTTAATCCTGTTTGCCCCAGTTTCTCATCTCTAAAATGAATTGAAGAAGGAAATGGCGAACCAATCCACTGAACAACAGCAAAAGCAACATACTGTAAATGTCTAACCAGTAGCCACCATAGTCTATTTTTTCATGCCAATGAAAATTACTTCTATTAATGTAGACTAAGATCTCATTCATTTTTTTCAGCAGTTCATTCACACTGTTTCTTCACATTCAGCTACTGATCAACTCATACCTACATTAGAACTTTTTTGCACATAAACTACATAATCAAGTCAATTCTCTGTCCTATACCAGTACAACTGATGTTTTGAATGTAAGTTCAGGACTTAACATTTGTCCCCAATAAGTATCATTTTACAAAAGACATTTATGAAAATGGAACAGTGAATAACAAAGGCCCTGGAAGCCAGAAAGCCGTGAGTTTAAGCCTTGTCTCTGATTCATACAGGTGTCATGACCGCAGCCAAGGCTCTTAACCTCTCAGTTGTCTAGGTCAGCACTTCTTAAACTGTGGGTGGCAATGCAAAAAATTTTGCAACAGTAAAAGGTTTCTGAATGCACAATCACCAAAAATTAACTTTAAAATGAAACACATAATGAATCTGAGGTGTTTCTGGCAGCACTTGCTCCTGTTGCATTGTGCAGCTTCACTACAGACTTGGTTCTGAACACAAAGCATGCACGCTGCACTGCACATGCCCTCGGGCCATGCAAAGCCCATTAATGCTGTTGAAAAGTGAAAAGGGGTTGCTAGCAGAAAAAGTTTAAGAAGCCCTGGTCTAGGCAACTCTCTAAGACTACAAGTTACCCACAAAATGATGACCTCCCAGAGGGAATTTCCTCATTCAGGAGTTCTCTTTACTAGTGAAATCACAGGTCCAATCCTTTTTCTCTATGTATTGTTTACAGCCAAGGAATACAGTCTATTCAGATGATTTTAGATCTTGATTCATACTAAACAAAGGAAAGGGATGGAAGAGAAGAAGGAAGAAAGGGAGAGGGGGAAAGGGAGAAAAGGAAGGAAGGATGGATGGATTGTGGTCAAAATAAGGTAAACTGAGGCACAAAATTCTAAGCACAATTTATTAGTAAACTTTTACCAAGAAATGGGATCTCAGCTTCCTCAGCAAAAAGCACAGTCATTTCTTAATAATAAAAATTAATGAGGAATAGCTACCTTTTTATCATTTTTAGGGAAATGCAGAGCAAAGACCAGGACTTCTTAGGTGGGGAATAAGTTATGATTGGTTAAAAGAGCTTGACATCATAAGTAGTGAAATCAACATGATTGGTTACAGAGCTAATGCATAGGGGACAATATGATTGGTTGGAAATTGGGAATGAGCGGCTAGCAACAACCCACCCCTTCACCCCTGTGACTAAGAAATGTTGATTATGTGAGTCTACCTGCAAGGTTACAGATAGGGGCCAGACTTCTTTGGATAACAAACCAGACATCATCGAAGGATAGCTTGGTGGTGTAAAGATACTAGACCAGATTCCTTTGTGTCCATTTGCATTCTTCAAGGGTAACAGATTTCCAAGACACAAGAATAGAACAATGATTAACAAGAAAACTGGATTTCTAAACTTTACTCATTACAGGACAGCTGAATTTCCAAATTAAGTTCAGAGACAAAGCATCATAATTTAGGCAGTTACAGGATGAAATTGATCAGTTTCAAACAGAATGAATTTAAAATGATACAGAATCAAGGTGATTTTTTTTTCAAAAGGAAGAAAAGGGAGGAATAAAAGGAGGGATGGAAGAAAAGGAGGGAAAGAAGCAAAGAAGGGAAGAAAGGAGGGAGGGGGGAAGGAAGAAGAGTAGAAGGAAGGAAAGAAGGAGGAAGGGAGGGAAGGAGGAAGGAAAGATGGAAGAAAAAAGGAGAAAGGGATGCAGAGAGGGAAGGGGGAAGGAAAGGAACAAAGAGAGAAACAAGAAATGGAAGAGAGGAGAGAGAAAAAGGATAAGTACATATTAAGTACCACCTGGTACAATCTATGCCATGTATTGCCTACTGTTCAAAATATTGACTACCTTTTGAACCAACAATACCCAGTACTTGTGTGTGTGTGTGTGTGTGTGTGTGTGTGTGTATCCCATAGATAGGAAGAAAAACCACATTTATTCATAACAGAACTTCTATGGCATCTAAAATCAAGAAACTAAATAGGTGTCTTTCAGCTGGAGAATGAATGAACAAATTGTGGCAAATTAATATAATGAAATATAATTGTTCTATAAGAAATCAGAAATATGAAATACTCAGAAAAAAAATGGAACAATTTACCTGAACCAATTCAGTGAAGTAAGCAGAACCAGGAAGACAATATGCACATGGACTATAGTTTTGTAAATTAAAACAAGACTCAAAGGAAAGTGAACTATGAATAATCGTAATCCCCAAATTTAGTCCCTAAGACTAGAGAGATGTGACAACTGATTTTACTTAATTTTTTTTCTTTTAGTCTTAAGGGGGGGAGGTTAATTAATTTTTATTATTTAGAATTGACTGCTTTTTAAAAAAAAGTCAACAGAAAGACATTTAAAAAAAACAAAAAAATAAAATACTGACCTCGCAAAAACTTTAATGCAATTTTTAAAAATCAATTCAAAATTAAGTCATATCTTCAAGTTAATTCATAGAAATTCCCTAAACATTTCCTCACAGGCTGCATTTTACCTTTCATGATTTTTTGTGTTTCCTTGTATCTTTTCAATTCTGGCTATAGTTCAGTACTGCAGCACAGTAATATTCTAACCAATATGACATCTAAGGGAAGGATTGACATGTAATGACTTGCCAATACGGCATCATACTTACCTTTCAAACAGCTATAGCATTGATTTTATGATTAACTTTCAGCTTGTGATTCACTATGACCCTTAGCTCTTTTCCAGCTCTGTTCCTACATAATCAGTCATTACCCTTTGGCTATGCAATCAACTCTTGTTCCTTAGTAAGTAAATGAACTAATCTGCACCAGTCCTTATGGAGCTTCAATTTGCTTCCACCCCTTCTCCATCTTGCCAGGCCATTTGGAATTCTAATCTTGTCCTTTTGGATTCTGGCCATCATAGCTGATGATAGGTGTCATCTGCTAATAATGTGTTATCATCTGCTAACTTAATGAGCTTGTTTTCTAGTCTATCCGGTAAATCATTGATAAAATGTCAGAGAATAGGGCCCATGATGAGCCCTGTGGAACATAAGCCTACGGACAACATACTGTCGGGTCTTGACCAGTTATAAATCTACATAATTCTGGGCCTTGGTTTCCTAAATTGTTGATTTTGGAAATAACAACAACAAAATTCTCTGTAATATTGCCAACTATCCATGGTAATGGGGAACAAGAAAATCAGAGAAAATTGAAGTCTATTGATAATTCCCCAAACTCATGATTTTAACTAATACTTTCAATTCTTTTACTCCCAATTACTCATATTTTTAGTAGAAAGGCTAACAGCAATAGTGAAAAAATTTGCTGGGGCAGCTAGGTGGCACATTGAATAATAGAGCACCAGCTCTGGACTCAGGAGGACCTGAGTTCAACTCTGAACTAAGACACTTGATACACTTACTAACTCTGTGACCTTGAGCAAGTCACTTAACCTCAATTGCCTTGCCTTCCCACCCTCCAAAAGAAAGAAATTTGCTTTTCCACTCCTTTAATTTCACTAACCTATGCCTGTGGTGGAGGTGATGAATAGAAGGAAAGAAGATGATAGGAAAAACAAAGAAAAATTTAAATGAACTTGGGCAATCCTGGATGGGAGGTGGGGGGCTAACAAGGTACTTGAAGCAGTTTCCTAAAATGACTCCTCCTTTTCATTCAAGGTTGAAATAAATCCTTCCATATCATCAAATGGAGCTGAGGTTGGTAGCTAGAGAGAGTGACATCTGAAAGAAAGAATTGGAATTAGGAAATAGAGTAGATTCTGCCCACCTGAGGGTAGGAACCAAAGTAAGGGGTTAACTAGAGTTCCTCAGTAACCAAATTTTTCCTACTCCCAACCAGCTCAGTCTATAAATTGAAAGAATTGGACTTGGTGGCCTAGAAGATCCTTTCTAACACTAAACTATGATCTTATGACCCTAAGAACCTAAAGGGCATACGTATTTTTGCCTACAGGACTAAGGTAGAAGGTACTATTGCTGTCTGCCCCTTAGGTAAACCACTCACTCATTAGGACCTTCCATTCTGAATCCCCACCTCTATGGAGAGAGGACTTCATCCTCTCTTGAAGACCTCTGCTGCTGTCAGGCTGGCTTGATTCCACATTTCAGAATTGAAACCCTATTAAAAATAGCTCTGTTCCCTTCTGGGTTTCACAACTTATACTTGATGTCATACTTGAAAAGCTCTTTATTCTTTATAATGAATAGATAGTGGGTAGGTTACGTTGAGGGGAAAAAAAGAAGAGTTATAATACAAAATAAAGCCAGACTGATCTGTTAGTTATCCTTTTGAAGTGGAGAGTGAAGAGCCTTTAGCACCTGGGTTTTCACAGGCACTGAACCTTTTCCAGTAGGTGATTCTTGAAATATCCCTGTGTGCCATCCATAGATCTGTACTTGCTGTCAAAAGTTTATTTGTGTTGGGTGGTATTAGAGGTGATAGCACTAACTGGAGACTAGCAGAGAAGTCTTAAGTAATGTACCTAAATTTCTGATATAATTAATTTAACAAAAGAACAAAAAGCTCTGAATGTTTAATGATTTGCTATCTGGAGTTATAGGATGACTGTTCTCAAAAAGTCAAAGGATTGGGTAGGATTGAGAATGGGGCTGTGACTCTCCTTTATGTAAGACAATAGCAAGGCTTTGTTGAGGCCAGAATAAAAGGAAAAATTAGGAGTGTTTATTGATACCAGGCATACATTTAAAAAAAATCAAGAGGGTGGATTAGCCTTATGGAGGGCCTTCTTCCAATTAGTTTCTGTTCATGCTTAATTTAATTTATATAAAAATCAAAGTGGGTCTTGTGGGTTAGATTGACTTAGTAGAACCAGGCTTCACATAGTTCTTATGATTGTTACTGCTGTTGCTGGGGCTTTGTTGTTGTTGTTGCTGCTGCTGGGGCTGTTCTTCCAGAGTTCCTAATTTGGAGTGTGGATGGGAAAAGCAAGATCCTTATAATGATCTGTTACAGATTTAAGAAAACCCGACCCCTCAAAGCAATAGCTGCCTACAAAATCAATATTAGCTAAGGCAGCTAGGAGGCATCAAGCATAGGGCCTGGAGTAAAAAAAAAAACTCAAGTAAAATCCCACCTTAGATATTTTTTAGCTGTGAGCCCTTGGGTCAGTCACTTGACCTTTGTTAGCCTCTCCTTCCTCAACTAGAAAATAAGGATTGCGTTAGAACCTACCCCAGGATGTGTTGTGAGGGTCAAATGTGACATTTATAACATTTATAATATGTTATAAATGTGAACATTTATAACGTAGTGCCTGGTATATAGTAATTGTGTAAATGCTAGATATTGTTGTCATTATTGTTATTATACATATTCAAGATCATCTTATCTGGAGGTCACTATAGCTGACTTTTGTCGTCTCCTTAGGTGTGGTGACTCTTGGTTTATACACTAAAAGATATCATTTTGCCCTTTGTAGGAAAAGGCTTTCTGACAACCACCTCTTAGGTAGACAGAAAAAAAAAAATCTACAGTGTCCTCTAAGCATCAGAGTTGGATTCATGAACTGTGGAACAAGAAGTGGAGAGAATTGGAGGTAGAATTGCTTTTTTAAACTTTATATTTTCAAAAGCAAGAATCTGGGAAACAATTTTTACAGTCAGTGTTTCTGATAAAGGCCTCATTTCTCAAATATATATAGAGAGAACTGAGTCAAATTTATTAGAATATAAGTCACTCCTCAATTGATAAATGATCAAAGGATATGGACAAGCAATTTTCAGATGAAGAAATTAAAACTATCTATAGATGTGAAAAAAATGCTCTGAATCACTATTGATTAGAGAAATGCAAATTAAAACAGCTCTGAGGTACCACTTTACATCTATCAAGTTGGCTAATATGACAGAACAGGAAAATGATAAATGTTGGAGATGTGGGAAAATTGGAACACTAATGCCATGTTTGTGGAATTGTGAACTGATCCAACCATTCTGGAAAACAATTTGGAACTATGCATAAAGGGCTATAAAATTGTGCATACCCTTTGATTCAGCAATACTACTTCTAGGTCTCTATCTCAAAGATTATAAAAAAAGGGAAAAGGAACCACATGTACAAAAATATTTATAGCAGCTCTTTTGTGGTGGCAAAGAATCAGAAATTGGGGAAGTGCCCATCAATTGGGGAATGGCTGAACAAGTTGTGGTAAATGAATGAAATGGAATAGTATTATTCTATAAGAAATGATGAGCAGGAAGATTTCAGAAAAACCTGGAAAGACTTACATGAACTGATGCTGAGTGAAGTGAGCAGAACCAGGAGAATATGAAATATGATACTTAGCTCTTCTCAGTAGTATAGAGATCCAAGACAATTCCAAAAGACTTGTGATGAAAAATGTTATCCACATCCAGAGAAAGAACTATGGAGTCTGAGTAAATCAAAGCATACTATTTTCACTTTTTTGCTGTTTTTTCTTTCTTGTGGTTTTTCCCTTTTGTTCTGTTTCTTCTTTCATAACATGACTAATGTGGAAATATGTGTAACATAATTGTATATGTATAACCTATATCAGATTGCTTGCTGTCACGGAAAGAGGGGAGAAAAGGGAGGGAGAAAAAATTGGTACTCAAAATCTTCCAAAAATGAATGTTGAAAACTACTTTTACATGTAATTGGAAAAAAATAAAATACTTTTAAGTACAAAAAAAAAACCCTTTATATTTTTGATCCAACCGCAGTATATAGAGAAAGTATTATGTAGATGCCATTATCTTCCTCCCTTTTTCTTATAGTTACTTTTTTGTAAATATTATTTTATTTTTTCCAATTAAATATAAAGATAGTTTTCAACATTCATTTTTATAAGATTTTGAGTTCCAATTTTTTCTCCATTTCTCTTCCTTCCCCATCCTCAAAATTGCAAGCAAGCTGATATAGATTATACATCTACAGTCATTATATTTACATTTTTAAGCTGAATAAGTATATTTGAAACTTTATGGTAGGTTGAAAGGAAAAATAAATTTGTATTAATAGAGTGAAACCAGTGTTTTTTAGTGTGAACTTAGGATAAAATAAAAGTCAAATATGGTTTTTCAGCTCCTTTGGGGGCTTAATTTTAATTTAAGAGAAAACCAGTTACTTCATCTCATTTGCTAGCTTCAGATAAGCGATCTCAACATGTGACCAGTGTTAAATGTCCAGCGTTAGTGTGACTCATGCTGGACATTGTGCTATATTCTTGTGGGAGTGGAACAATAGCATAGAGCCCATACTTCCTTGTCAATCATGGCCCAAAAAGGTCACCATTGCTAGTTACATTTCACCACATTTTGTTCAGTCATTTCAGTCATGTCCAACTCTTCATGACCCAGTTTGGGGTTTTCTTGGCCAAGATGCTGGAGGAAACTCATTTGTAATGGGGGAGGCTAGGTGGAGCAGTGAATAGAGCACTGGCCCTGGAGTCAAGAGGACCTAGTTCAAATCTGACCTCAGATACTTAACACTTACTAGCCATGTGACCTTGGGCCCCCCAATTGTCCTGCCTTCCCCCTCCAAAAACAAAACAAAAAAAAACCAATGAGGAAACTGAGGCAAAGAAGATCAAGTGACTTGTCCAGGATCACACAGCTAGTGGATGTCTGAGTCCAGATCTGAACTCATAAAGATGAGTCTTTCTGACTCCAGAGCCAGCACTCTATCTAGCTGCCCTATGTCAAGACATACCTGGAGTTGATTGGAACTTTTTCAGAAATGGGGCAGAATTGCTTGGCTGTCCTTTTTCCGTGTAATTTAAGCAAAATAATATAAATAAAGAAATAGCTGTGCAGGAGAAGGGGATAAAGTAAAGTAGAAATCCTAACTCTAACCCTAACCCTAACCTTGGCCCTGAGCAGCTTAAGACTGGTAGTCCGTAACAACAGTAGTCAAGTGGCTAGGATCTTGATCACTCAATATATACAATATATCTCGCAGATATATAATGCCCAGAAAGGAACCGTGCAATGACATCACTAAAAGACAATGGTAGTCATATGATATCAGTTTTCTTATCAATGGATTTCTTGGGGTAGGTACTAGTACACACACTAGTATGCATATTTTCTCCCAGTGCCGTTAACACTGTTTCCATCTTTTGTCATCTTATGCTAAGTAATTTTAATGACTTGGCTTATCACATGAAAATGCACCTCCTTTCTTTTGTTGCAGAGGTGAGGGACTCTGACAGTAAAATATATCCTTCATATAATATGGATATTGGTATTTAGGTTGTTTTTACTGAACAGCTTATTTTTCTCTTTTACTCTTTGTTATAAGGGATAGCTCTCTGAATCTGAGGAGGAGGAAGGATACCTTGCAAATTGTAGGTGATGCAGAAACAATATCAATAATTTTTAAAGTGCTGTTATGAATATTTTGACAAAGACCTTCCTATCTTTGGCTTCCCTGGGGCATACACTGAATAGTGGGATCTCTAGGTCAAAGGATATGAACAGTTCATTGACTTGTTTCACATCATTCCAATTGTTTCCCAGAACAGTTGAGCCAATTCATGACATTATTAACAGTTCATTAGTGTGTCTATCTTCCCATAACCATTCCAACACTATTTCCACCTCTTATCACTTGATTTAAGCCAAAAGGATGAGAAGCAATTCCATCTCTGATCGTGTTTGCCAGGTTTGATGGGTGTGCAGAGAAATTTCAGAGTTGCTTTAATTTCTCTTGTTATTAGTGATTGAGAGATTTTTACATATGGCTGATAATAGTTTGCAATTTTTCTTTTGAAAACCCTTTGCTCATATCTTTTGGCCACTTACTTATTGGACAGATACTGTGAAAGAACAATGAGCTAGGTGGAGCTGAATTGAATAGGAGGAGGAGAGCTGGCTGGATTGCCTTTGGGAAATTGCAGTGATTTTAATGACATCAAGCTTCTCCCGGAAACAATTAGCATCTTTTTAACATTGATATTCATCCAGTGAAGTTGCATAGTTGAGAGTCATGAAGCATCACAGTCACTGAAGGATCAAAATTGTGTGTCACCCAAAGGGCAATGAAGAGGTACTTGGTGGATAGGCTATAAGATATTAACAATGAGGAATTGTGCAGAAGAAGAATTGTAATTGTGAGGGAAAAAAAAATATGACCAGGAAAGGAAGAAACTTGGTCATGTCAAGAAGTCAAGAAATACCTACAAATAACCTATTTGCTCCAATGGTATCTATATAATGTCAAAGTAACTAGAGGACAGCAACCAGAATGCTAAGTGTTCCACCTCCCTCCATGAAATATTTTTGAGAGAACATGGACAAGAACCTCACCATGTGGGAAGACATGGATAGGTTGCAATCTGCACCATTATGATGAGTGTCCACATCAATGAGATCAGGAGTTCTTTCATTGCTTTTTTAAAGAAGGCAGTACGCTATATTACCTATATCAAATTGCTTACCATCTTAGGGAGAATGGAGGGAAAGGAGGGAGAACATTTGGAACTCAGAATTTTATTTTAAAAATAAATGTTAAAAATCGTCTTTATATGTAATTGGAAAATTTAAAATACTACTTAAAAGAAAAAAAAAGAAGGTCATATGGTACAGTATAAAGAACACTGGATTTGCAATCGGAAAACTTAGATTCAAATTGTAACTCCAGGGGGCGGCTAGGTGGTGCAGTGAATAGAGCACCGGCCCTGGAGTCAGGAGGACCTGGGTTCAGATCTGGCCTCAGACACTTAACACTTAACCCCAACTGCCCCTCCAAAAAGAAAAAGAAAAAAAAATTGTAACTCCACTTTTTAATATCCTTATGATCTTAGGCAAGTAGCTTAACAACCTTGGGCCTCAATTTACTCATCTGCGATGATGGGAGAGTGGGATAGGCTAGATCACTAGTTCTTGACCTAGGATCTGTGAACTTTTTTGTATATTTTGATAACTATATTTCAATATTAATGGTTTCCTTTGTAATCCTACATATTTTATTTTTATGAATTTAAAAACATTATTCTGAGAAAGGTCTTTAGGCTTCATTAGACTGCCAGAAGAGTCCATGACAAATAAAAGGTAAAGAACCTCTGGACTAGTATGATATCTAAGGTTCCTGCTACTTCTAGATCCAATAGCAGTGACTGAGTGGCTAAAATAGTGAATCTCTAACAGGAAAGCCCTGTGCTAGGAGCTAGTAGGTGATATGAAAGAAATACAGTAAAGGGTCCTCATCCTTAAGGAACTTCCATTTGTTGCAGTTCTCCTTGGTTTTTCCCAATTATTACCAGACCTGAAAGTGTGAGTTTTGTGGTATAAGGCTTGTGAAGGAAAAAAAAAAACCTGTCAAGCAACAATCAGGAAAATGATACTGGCAGAGGTTTTTATCTCAAGGCTACCAGATTTTGTTCAACTAATCTGAGAACATGGGTAATTTGCATATGTTGCATAAATTTGCATGCTATATTCAAGAGATCCTGACTCTAAGTAAAAAAAAAAATTCAATTTAATTAATTAGTAGAATCCACTACAGTTGTATTCAAAATAAGCACCCATGGTTCAAATACGCATAAAATGAAGTGCAGTTTGTCCTGAAGAAAGCAACTATGCTATTGAGGTGAGCAAGTGATACCATATTCTATCAGCATTTCTTGGAGGAACTGGGTAAGTTTAGTTTGGAGAAGAGATGATAGGGGAGGTGGTAAGAGGTGGCCACGTAAAAATTACCTTCAAGTGTTGAAGAATTGAAAAAATTTCTCTATTACTGTCAAGGATACCACTATCCACCCAGACCCCCAGACTCAAAACTTAGATGTCAACCTTGGCTCATCACTATCTCTGATCCCCCTCCATGTGCAATCAGTTGCCAATACCTATCCTTTTGCTTTTCCAACATTTCTCAAACATGCCCTTTCTTTCCTCTAATACTGCCACTACCCTGGTGCAGACCATCATCACCTAAAACTATTGCAATAGCTTGCTGGTGAGTCTGCCCACCCCAAGTCTCTCCCTACTCAAGTCCATCCTCGATTCAGCCACCAAAATGGTTTTCCTAAAGTACAGGTTTTACCATGTCAACCCCCTTCTCAAAAACTCCAGTGGTTCCCTATTTCCTCCAGAATCAAATACAAAATTCTCTGTTTGGCATTTAAAGCTCCTCCTTCCCCCAGACTTTGCAGTTTTCTTAGACTTTGCTCCCTTCCTTGACTAAGCAAAACTGACTTTCTTACTGTTCTGTGGACAAGACACTCCATCTTTTGACTCCAAGCTTTTTCTCTGGCTGTCCTCTATGCCTGGAATTCTATCCCTCTTCTCTGCCTCCTAGATTCCCTTGCTGATGTCAAGTCCTAACTAAAATCCTATGTTCTACAGGAAACCTTTCTCAACTCCTAATTCTTTTGCCTTCTCTCTCTTTATTATTTCCTCTTTATCCTGTATGTAGCTTGCTTGTGCATATTTTATTTGCTTGTTGTCTCCTTTGTAAGATTTTGAGCTCCCTGAAGTCAGGGACTATCTTTTGACTCTGTACATCCCCAGAACTTAGCACAGTGCCTGGTACATAGTAGGCAGTATTAAATGTTTTGGAGTTTTTTTGTTTTTTTGGCTGACAATACTATATTGGAACTATTCCAATAGAAACTAGATGAACATTTGTTGATCATATTTTGAAAGGGGATTCCTGTTCAGGCATGAGTTGGACTAAATGACCTCTGAGGTCTCTTCTAGCTGAGTTTTCATGACTATGTGATTTTATTTTCTTCCAGATGAAAAGATATATAGCTATAGGAAAGAATTAAGGAAATAATTTTTTATTAAATTATGTATTTTTCTTTTTCAACATTCATTTCCACAATTTTTAAATTTTCCCCTCTTTCTAAGACAGCTCACAACTTGATATGGACTCTAAACATATATTCTTATTAAACACATTTTCACAGTAGTCCTGTTGCATACAAAAATTATAACAAATGGGAAAAACCATAAGACACACACAAAAAAAAAAACAAAAAAAGAAAATAGTCGGCTTCATTCTACATTCCAATTCCATAGAACTTTCTCTGGATGTGGATAACATTTTCCATCATGAGTCCTTTGGAATTGTTTTAGGTCCTTGAATTGCTGAAAAGGGCTAAGTCTATCAAAATCAGTCATCACACACTGTCTGTTACTGTATACAATGTTCTCCTGGTTCTGCTCCCCTCACTCAGCATCAGTTTATACAAGTCTTTCCAGGTTTCTCTGAAGTTCACCTGTTCATCATTTCTTATAGCACAATAGTATTCCATTACATTTATATACCACAACTTGTTTAGCCATTCCCCAATTGATGGGCATCCCCTCAATTTCCAGTTCTTGGCCACCACAAAAGAGCTGCTATAATTATTTTTGTACATGTGGGTCCTTTTTCCCATTTTTATGATCTCTTTGGGATACAGCACTAGAAGTGGTATTGTTGGGTCAAAGGGTTATTAAGTGTTTACTACATGCCAGGCACTGTACTAAGTGCTTTACAAATATCTCATTTGATCCCCATAATAACCCTGAGAGATAGATGCTATCATTATCCCTATTTTTTACAGTTGAAGAAATTGAGGCAAGCAGAGGTTAAGTAACTTAGCCTCAAGAAGCTAGTACCTAGTATCTGAGGCTGGAATTGAACTTAAATCTTCATAACTTCAGGTCCAGTGTTCTATCCACTGTGCTACCTAGCAGAGAAATATGCCAAGGTACATTGCCTTATGTCTCAGCCTTTACCTTCTATTCAATCTTCAACATATCTTAGTGTAACAGTGTTAGAACATGGGCACATCATCTAAGATGAAGACACTCATGTGAGAGATTCTAGGGACCTGCTTCTGGGAGATGGGAAGATTGCTATATATTTGAATATCCAGGCTTCCCATGGGAAGTGAGCATCCTCTGCACTGTTACATAAGGATTGGAAGATTATAGCTATAGAAGTGGAAGGAACTCCAGAGATCATCTAATCTAATCACCTCCTTTTACAGATGAAGAAACTGAAGCCCAGGGAAGCTAGGAGATTTACCCATGATTCAAATCCTCTACAAAACTGGGAAGTGGACAGAGTCTGGATTTATTTTTTTATGGTTCCTTTAGACATCCTGAACCTGCCCTTTTGTCTTCCCTCCAGGCAAGCTCTAAGGCTTTCTTCAACAAGAAAAAAAAAGTTTGTAGCTCACTCTTAATTTAGCTAGAATTAGATAATCCAACTTGGGTATTTTAACTGCTAAAGTATTACTGCTGATCATGTCTCCCAAAAGTCTTTGCTCTTCCTCTTCCCTTGAGCATCTTAGGTAAGCATTTAAAATGATGAGGTACTCTCTTGATCCAGAGAACCCCACAAAATCATGCAAGTCAAGGGGTTCAAATCTCTGGGTCCACATCAAGAACACCCGTGAAACAGCCCAAGCTATCAAGGCCATGCATATCTGAAAAGCTACCAAGTGTGTGAAAGAAGTCACATTGAAGAAACGATGTGTTCCCTTCTGTCAATATAAGGGTGGAGTTGGCAAGTGTGCACAGGCTAAGTAAGCAGTGGGGTTGGACACAGGGTCATTGGGCCAAAAAGAGTGATGAATTCTTGCTGCTTATGCTTAAAAATGTGCTTTAAAATGCAGAGAGTAACACAGAACAGTAGGGTTTGGATGTGTATTCTCTTGTCATTGAGCATATCCAGGTTAACAAGCCTCCCAAAATGCGACGGCGTACTTACAGGGCTTATGGATGAATCAACCCATACATGAGTTCTCCTTGCCATTTTGAGATAATACTTACTGAAAAGGAACAAATTGTTCCTAAACCAGAAGAGGAGGCTGCTCAAAAGAAAAAAAGATATCCCAGAAGAAACTGAAGAAACAACAGCTTATGGCACGGGAGTAAATAGTGTGCAAATAAAAGTGAAATGAAAACATTAAAAAAATAAAGAATTAATCCTTCCGGGATTATTTGTATTTGACTCTTGGGAGCAGAAAAGTCATTAAGATCCAAAGAAATGAAGCTGTAATGATGGAATCATAAGTGATAGAACTGATACTTGATGGCGTAGGGCTGGGTCCAGGGCATCCTTAAGTTACTACCTACTCACCATGTTTCCCCAATAATAAGACCTATCCCGAAAATAAGCCCTCCTCTTACTGTGTAAGATTCCAATAAAATAAGCCCTCCCCCAAAAATAAGCCCTATTGAGATTGCTACTGTAGTGAAGGTGATCCCCTGCGCTACATGCTACATTATGGTACTCTCTGTATGCACCGTCCCCCCCCCTCCCCGTGAAATGTACGCCGCTCTCCGAGCTGCATCCAATCAGAGCTGCAGCAGTGAGCGCGTCATCCTGTTCTTCCCCAGTGATTTGCTTGCTGGCGCCATTGAGAGCAGTGCCGCAGAGGAGAGCTGAGGCAGGACAACATAAGCCCTCCCCTGAAAATAAGCCCTCTGGTGTTTTTCTTTCCAAAAAAAATAATAAGACAGTGTCTTATTATCGGGGAAACAAGGCAGAAGACTAGCTCTGAGGACAGCTGGAGTCCTGCAACAGATTTATGCATACTCATAGATGCTATTACATCTGCGTATTTTCATAGATCTTTCACTTTTAGCATGCTTCATTGTCCTTTCCTTAGAGGTAGCTATGCGGTGCAGGGAATAGAGCGCTGAGCTCTAATCAGGATGATATGATAGCTTCAGACACTAGCTATGTTACTTAATCTCTGTTTCAGCTTCCTCAATTGTAAAAATGGGAATAATAGTAACACCTACCTTCCAAGGGTTTGGTGAAAATCAAATGAAATAATATTTGTAAAGTGCTTAGCACAGTTACTGACACACAGTAGGTACTTATTTCCTCCCTTCCTTCTTTCTGCCTCTCTCATTGCCTGCATTTGGCTTCATGTGGCCTGAGGCAGAGTCAAACTCTTATACAACTTTTCTGGCTTAGGGAAGGGAAAGAGCCTGAAGGGAAGAGGGAATAGGAGAGGGTGTCTCTCACTCCATCAGGGCTGTAGTAACTCTTGCCTCTGAAATTCCACTGAGACAAGGAACTGGACTAAGACCTCTCCAAACCTGAAATGTTTTGGTCTTCTGTTGCCCACTTCCTATCTTCCTACCTACTTGCTCAGGGCTTTCACAGAAGGGGAATTGCTTCAAGAAACAACTGAAATGACAGCAATAGCAACATTTATATTATGTATAGAACTTTAAAGTTTGTGAAGCCCTTTATAGGTAGGTGCTATTGTTTTTAAAAATATAGCTTATTTTGACTAATATGGAAATAGGTTTTGCATGACTGCACATATATAATCTATATTTAGTTTTACATTGACAATTTCCCTTTTGGGGTAGGTTAAGCAATAAAGCAGAGTGGATGGTAGAGGCAGCAAAGAGGGACCGTGGGACCCCTTCCCAAAAATTAGGAGGGCAAGCAATTTGCAAAAGAGAACCACAATTCCCTTTTGCATATTGCACTCTTTATTAGTCTGTATTTAATTCAACTAGAATGAGGTTTTATTTGCTTGTTTTTTTTTCTTCTTCAGGGAAACAAGTTTCCTTGTTTTACTTTCTGATATGAATCACTCCCCTGCCAAGCAGAGACACTTGGGGCCAGGGCCTGCTCACCTTCTGTCTGGATTGAGGTGACTATAACCAAATTGGCTGGCTAAAGGCCATGTCACCCTGAAATGTAAAACATATTCGGTATTCTGACTGATCTTGTTCAATGAAAAACATCAAAACAATCCCCTTTTCTTTCTCTAGGGAACAAATTCAGTCCAGTCAATTCTAGTTCGACATTAATTCTCAATATCTTCTCTGTTCTCTTCTTTCTGCTCACACAGCCACCATCCCAATTCTGGTTCATGTCCTCACCACCTCTCAGCTAAACTAATGGAACTGCCTCCTCAGGAGATTCCCAGCTTTTAGCTTCTCCCCTCTCTAATTGATCTTCCACGTACAGTAGCTGCCTAATAATGTTCTTAGAGCCAAATAATTTTTCTGAAACACAGGTCTGCACATGTCACTCTCTCGAACAAGATTCTCTAGGGCTTCCCTTTACCTTTAGGACAAAACAGAAACTCTTCAGCTTGACTTTTAAAGCCCTCCCTTGATCCTTTGACTCCAGCCTCTCTCCTTTGACTCCAGAATACCTTTGCTGGGCTACTCGGCTCCAATAACTCTGGAGAAGACAGTGAGGCTGATGACTTTGCACAGTCCTGCCTCACTTAAACCCAATTCACTTGCAAGTCAAGACATCACCTCCTGATCTCATTGGTAATCTTTAAGAACTAAGTATACTTCACAGACTTCATTTCATATCAGTTCCCCTCATTTACCCTTGTGTTCCAAATTGGCCAACTTTATTCCCTGAATCTGGCATTTGATCTCCTAAATGTGTCCTAAGTGCCTGGAATGTGAGCCCCCTGCACCTCCACCCCTTAGAGGCTTCCTTCAGGGCACAGCTCTGGCACTGCCTTCTATGGGGAAGCCTTTCCCCATATTCTTATCTGTTAATTTTTTTTCCCTTTCTCCAATTCTTGTGTATATACTGATCTATTTATATATGATGGACCTTCCCCAGTCAGTCAATCAATAAACATTGATTAAGCATTTACTATATACCTGGCATTGGGGGAAAAGGAAGGCAAAAAACAATCCCTGCATTCAAGGAACTCACAGTCTAATGTAATATAATCTTTTTGATGAGAGAGACTGATTTTCATTTTGCTTATGTGCCTAGCATAGTGCCTTGCATATAGCAAGTACTTAGTAAGTACTGAGTTTTATCTAAGCCTTTTACCATTAATTGTCCCTTAATCTGAATAGCATATGATCAAAGTTATCAATGCCATAATCATATCCTGCCCCCCCCCCCCCCCCCCACACCCAACCCCTCCCTAGGAGGTCTTTTATATTTTTATTAACAAAGTATGCTCCCATGTAAGGAGACTCCCAGGGTTTATCTCTAGGCTTTCTAGCACTTGGATGTCTTAGATCTAGATACATTAACCTAATGACAATTAGCCTAGGGGACCAACTAGAAGGAGCAAGACCTTTTCTAGCCAATTCCTACAAAAATTTAGGGTCCCCGTCAAACTTACTCCTCTCTCAGCATCTCTATCCCTTAAAGTGGAAGTGTAAACTCATTATAGGGTAACAGGGGTACATATGGATACATCCACACCACATTAACTTTGGCTGAGTTGTCTGCTCTGCCAATGGCCAGCTCTAAAAAACAGGGACCCACTCCACCACTGTAGGACAACACTCCAAGAAAAGGGACTGTACCCATTACTTCTTTTGTATCTCTACAAATCAGAAAAATCTTAAACTTTTTTTTGTGGCATGAATCCCTTGGGAGCCAGTTGAAGCCTAGAAATCCCTCCTCAGAATAATGTTTGTAAAGCATAAGACTAAGGAAACCAATTATATTGAAATAGTTCATCATTTTTTAAAAATCCATTCATGGACCCCAGGTTCAGAACTCTTCCTTTATAGCGTCTGGCAAAGTGCTTCATACTACTGAATAGAATGTTTAAGCTGCCTAATTGACTTCTTTATTTTAATTTTTTTTCTAGTCTTTCTATGAGTTTGAGAGGCAGATATGACCTAGAGGATGGAGAACTTGGCCTCAGAGCTAGGAAGACGTGGGCTCAAATCCTGCCTCTGATAAGTGTCAACTAAGTGTCTGTAAGCTCTCTAAAATGATAAATTGCAGAGAAGCTGCTTGCCCTTCGCTGGTGGCGGGGGGGGGGGGGGGGGGGGGGGTTTTAGTAGAAACACTGGGACCACAAACAAACCGGACAGCCAGCGTGTGTCGTCTCTGTCAGCTCGTCTCT